>NC_054374.1:16860000-17117500 GCF_017654675.1 Xenopus laevis | reverse complement strand
ACATTAATATTCCAAAAGATAATATCAGGTTTCATGGTAAGCAATGACTCCAACTATTTCCCCTCAAGGAACAAACCAGGACATTTGCAGTGAATGATGAACAAAATGCTAGCAATCATGAAAAATGAAAAACTAGGATGATAAAGTGATATTTACAGCCAAAAACAATTAGTTGGTACTTGGATAATATTAACTGCAAAATTCAAACCCTCTTTAGCCCTTGGCTTCTCTACGGACATTTTGGACTTTTTGGAAGTCCCTTAAAAAATTGACTGGCCAGTATTATGAAACGTAATAAAAGCTACCACCTACCCTATTAAATACTAAATATTTTCCCTAAAAAAACATCCTAAATCAGAGAAAGCCATTGTTTGTGTTCTTTTGTCTATATAACAACTCCTGAATGCAGTTTGTTTCTTCTATAGAAGAAACCTTGTCCTATGAAATGTTTAGATATCTTGTCTCCCAACTCCTAGACATATATGATACCTCCCAAAACGACCTTCTGTTTTTAGATTTACCTATACTAGATATACCTTCTGGAACAGTAGCCCCCCTTAGATGTACTCAAACTACACAGCCACAGCTGGAATTATGTAGCAGACCCACAACATATTAACCTTAGGAGCTTTCTCCCACAAGAACTTCACAGTCAAAGCTGTCACAAATATCTCCTACAAAGGGAATTTTTAATTTCAGTTTAATTTTAAGATACATTTAAAACCGAGCTAGAATTTTTGTTTATCTTTTTCACCTGATGAAGAATGTTATCAAATGCCCCAGTCGCTCCCTTTTTCAGTTTGTGTAGATTGTGACCTTCTGCATTACATCTGGGAAGGGACCTGGGATAACCTTCACACCTCAATAACTAGAGATCAAAGGTATTCATGAAATCTAATTTGCTTGACATTGCTTAAATATAATGAGCTGGATACAGAGCTTTCCTTTGGTTTAATTGCAGAATAACCCAGGCACCTCCTTTCGTTTGTGGGACAGCCAAATTAAAACTTCACTCTTCTCTTTTTAATTAACGCAACCTGTTTTTGAACTTAGGTGAACTCAGCTCATTTCCACTGTATGAAGGTGTGAGATAGTACATAGTGGTATACAAAGTTACCTATCATTCACCAAGGGTTAGCTATCCAGTGTCAATGGGGGCTCTTGAAGTCACCCAATCAGAGTATGAATATATTAATTAACTATATCGGTCAAGCTCCAGTTGCCTCACTTGTTTAATATCTACCCAGATAATAAGGCCTGTAAAACTTACACAGTTTTGGAAGTGAAAGTGAAATCCATCTGGCTATGGTTGCTTGCCTTATAGCATAACTGTCTTTGCAGTGATATATTTACAAGTAGCTACTGACGTGCCTTTATATCAGTCTTTTCAATACAATGCTAAGCATTTGGCTCCAGATCCAGATCTGAAAAGGGGTGCACAGCATGAATGTTTGACCCCAAGTCCTGACGTCAGTGGTTTAAAGCTTGAGTTGCACTTGATGTAAAGCAAGGAAAAAAACTCTCCAGTCCCTACAATGTTTAAAAAACATCTGCAGAGATGAAGTTGACAACATGCCTATATGGCAGCCCATTAATCATACGTTTCCCTGCTTGCATAGGGAGGACAAGTCCAGAGTAGTAATAATCGGCAGTTCTTCTGGAAGTTAGGGAGCCGAGAGTGCCTTCAAGCAAGTCTTGAACCTTCTTTACTTCCAATAAGCAATAATAAATTGTACTATTCATGTGATATATGTCTTTTCAGCATTCTAGCCCTAGAAGGGATCCCTGTAGCCCTGACAAAAGGTCAGAGGTCAGTTAACCACCAGGTTGCTGCAGATAAGTGAGATGTCTCTTTCTGCCCAAGGCATGTTCTGGACATCTGATTTTATCTAGGCTGGAATAGAACCAGCACTTTTTGTTGGGAACACGTTGACCCCAGAAACATATAATCACTTACGTTCAGCAATCAAGCTATATCTGCACAAAAGCTAAGATTTTCTTTTGCTTAAATAAAATTAGGTCGTAAAAGTGAGCCAAGATTGTAACTCGGGGAATGGATGCGTTCCCATAAAATTAAGCCATCAAAGCATGTTTCTTAAAAGAGGGAAATATAAACAAGCTAAATGAGCTAAAGATGTGCACAACAAAACAGTTTCATCTTCTCTTCCTAACCAAGAGGCAGGACACATTGAAAACATTGGATGTGCCCTTCGTCTCAATAGAAATTGACTTTAATTTGGAGGGGATCATTCAAAGTTATAGCTTTTCTCCTCTAATATCATCATTGTCATTTATATAGCATTTATTTGTACAGTGCCAACAGTAATGCCATGCTTTACAAAAATATATTTGTTAAATGAATAAAGAAAAAAGCAAACTAAACTAAACTATCCAGACATGACTACATATGAAGGGTGAGTAGGGTTGCCACCTATTCTGGAAAAAAATAACGGCCTTCCTATATATTTATCTTTTTCCCTCTATTAATAACATTGGGATCAACCATTATTTTTACCAGCCAGGTGGCAACTCTAAGGGCGAGAGCTGCTTGGCACAAAGACTTGACCTTTCTGGATGTAAACATCATTGCCTGTATTGAGCAGGTCTGTATTCATGAGCTGTGAACTAAGGGAGGCACGTAGGGTTCTCCCTCCCTCCCTCCCACCCCCATCTCATATCATCTGCCTTATAATTGGCAAGCAGGGTCGGACTGGACCAGTGGGACACCTAAAAAAACCTGGGTGCGTCCCTGACCGGCCCACCTGCAATATTCTTGCTCCCCTGCAGCCCTTGAGGCAAGTAAAAGGTAAGTTGGAGGGAGGGGTTGGCGGTGAGTGGTGAGCGGGTGGTTGGCTGGGTGCCCCTGAGGGAGTTTGGGGACCCCTAGTGGGCCTTGCACACCCCAGTCCAATGCTGTAGGCAAGCCTGATAAAATACCTGAAATGGCACTCTCATGGTATGAGTTAGTGTTGGATGAATTATAGAGTTTTTAAATTACAAGTTACATAACTGCTGCCCAAATCTATACATTAATAGCAAGTGGTAAGTACAGGGCAGCCTTGCACCCACCATAGCTGCATTCTGCACTTCACAGCAGATTTTTAATTGGGCATGATATGCAGAGTGCATTTATGCCCTGGATGCAAGTGCTTAGTGAATAAGCACTATGAATAAACACTATGGGGCACCCAATAAGGTGTGTCAGGCTGATCGTCTAGAATAATAGGATTTGGACATCCTTGTTTATGGTGAGTCATTTGAAAAAGTGTTCTTTTGGTCTGTGGGTTGATCAGTAGAATATCTTGAAAGAGTCTGGCCCCTTTTATAGTATTTTAGAGTGAACCAGGAGAATAGAAACCAGGATCAGAGAAAGATTTGTAATCTATTTTTCATATTAAATTCGATACGGTGGAGCACATTAATGTGCTTGACAGGCCACAGCAAAATATTTTGGGTCTCCAAATCTTCAGTAAGCTAATGTGTGTCACATATATTTATAGGATCAATATTATCAGGATTCACTTGATAATATATAGGAGAACTTTTGGAATCAAACCCAAAGCCAGTGCCCACATCTGGGTGCTATATAAAATCGCCGGAGTCCTGTGTTATACAGTATAAGGTCCATAACCGTTTAAGCAATTGCATATCAGGTGGAGAACATGATTAGCTATGTGCAACAGATGCACAAATTGATGCATGTATGGACATACAGAAATATGTGCAGCATCCTTGCTTGACAACAGGAATGTCCAACCTGCGGCCCTGCAGCTGGAGTATCCCTTATGTTGAAAGCCCTCCATGGCAGGATCTTCATTTGTTTGTTACTGCTGTTTGTATTCTCTCCTACTCTCTACATCTACTTTACAGCTCTACAGGCTCATTATAATCCATAACAATAACAGCGAGAATCCACCGGCAACTACTGCCCGGAAAGTCACATACAGGCTTGGACTTGTGTTAGGGTTAGCACTGCTTCTTTTCAGCACCCAGGTACTAAGGTTTTTATTGCCCAAGGCTTTGTCTGCACGGAGCAAGCCAATTGACTTCTGGTTATACTAACTTTTGTGTATATGTTTTGGGTCCAATAGGCCTGCTTTTACTCCCAACATTTCCTTTTGATCCAAAATAGATGGACATATGGTAATTAAAAGTCACAGTGCTACAGTATTAATAATATATAGAACAGCCAATAATGTTTTAACCTCCATAGTTCACCTTCACTGTTCTTCAGGCTGCCCCCAACCAGCCTCACAATTTGGGGAACTTTGCCTTAGGGTGTGTGTGTTGTTGTGACTGTGATAAGGTATTTAGACTAGAAACTACACTAGAACAGGCAATAATGTTTATGGCTGGTGCTGTATAAATCCAAGGTAATATAATGAATTGTAGTCTTTTGGCAACAGGAGGTCTGCAAGTTTTGCTGTTGGGGGCTTCTCTGACTTATATTTTAACCACAGCTGGTGGTCTGCACATTTCAACCTTCTAGCTACTGGGTCAATATTGCTACCCTACCTCCTGTTTAAGCCATAACTTTTTATATGCAATTCTTTTCGTCTGTTCCAGTAAACATTATAGTAAGATAACATTTAAACGTGCTTTCATTTTTCCCCAGTGAATCTGCCCAGCTGTGCGAGTAGTGAGAGAGATCTGCTACATCTGGTAAAGATCTCCTAGCGTTGGCCGAAGGTCACTCATGCAGCAACCTCAACACAACAGGCAGATGCATAGGGTTGCTTTGTGTGGGTTGGATCACTATTTGTATATAAGGAATTCTCTAGTAGCAAAGAATGGTACCCTATTATTGAATGCCACATGAGGAATTTTGAGGGCTAATTAAATGTGATAATCTGCATGGGCTGCTTGTGTGCAAAGCTAGGTATATCCTATAAAATCTGCTCTCTTGGTGAAGTTGCCAAGCAAATTAATCTTTGGCTGATTTGGTTACCAGCGAACTGGGCCAAATTGGGATGATCACATTTTTGACCCCTATAGAAAGGACCACATGTCTTACCTAACAGTAATTTTTGATATTGGGTGGACAAATCCTTTCATCAGCCATAAAGCTGCTGACCTGATCTGTAAAAGAAAATTGACAGATATGTGGCCATATTAAATCCAGTGGGTTTCTTATTGTGCTTCAACCATGCTAAGTTCATGGCTGGTAGATTACCCAATACGATCCCTTTTGAGTATACTTAAGATACATGGACAAATTCAATAATTTTGCAAGGTTGTCAGACACATCTGGTAGGCCAAATTAGGAGCATCAGACCATGAGGGCCCTGGGCTAATAATATGATCATGTGGTGTGGATGGTGTTGATCAATTTGGCTTTGGCTTAGCTGACATGGTTTCTCAGTCTACCCAATTAACAATTAGATATAAATTATGAAGGTCAACATTTTAGTCTCATACATGAGCTAGCAAGATCGCAACTTGTCTACTGTTAGTAGAGTGGCCAAGTCCACTGTTAGAATGGGAAATGTATGCCCAACTGCAGTCAAAGCACCTTGAAGTGTTACCCATTGAAGTCAACAAGAATCTTATAAAAACAAGCATGGATGACGCAGTTGTAGCCTTAAAGTCAGTTCCCATTCCCTATGGTCAATCTCTGGAACCTTCTGTTATAGAACAGTCTATATACGGGTTGGGGAGTTTCCAGATATTATTAAACTGCCCTTTCCAGCAAAGTAAGGACCCTGAGAATTGTAATTCAGCAACATCTGGGACGCCATTCTAAAATCCCCCAGTCAATATAAAATAACTGTATCTGAGATATAAAAAGGGCCAGCATGGGAACAGTAGAAGCGACTTTGAGATCAAGCAGTGACAAGGATGTGTAGGATTTATACAAAGCTGGATTAAGGTTGCTTATACAGAATACCCTTAAAGTGCACATTTTGATGTCGGCCCGGGATCATCCCTTTTAATCCTTTCCTGGATTACGTTCGGTGGTAATCAAAGTATTAACATTTCCAGAGTTGTGTTTAGCTGTGCCGAATGATTAATTTACCTGCAAAAAAATCCCCCATCTCCCTTATATAGAGTTCGCTGCCATATCCAAGCGCTTTAGCAAACAATCTACGCCATTGTGCTGCGCAATCAAGATCTCGTGTTCGTCAGGCAAACTGGACACTTCCCCAGTAGAAGAAGATTAATTCCTTAAACTCACAATAATGTCACTTTCTTTTTAACATGGTGCTTGAAGCTTGAGGTTCTCAGGTTATTCCATCTGGGGATCTGATAACAATATTTAGCAATGGAAGGAAACCTGTTTCACAAACATGACAGTTTTTAATTGAGACCAGTCCTTCCGTGACTCAAGGCTTGTCCTATTGTGACAAATAAAATGCCTTCCGGGTTTAACAATCTATACTGTATATAAAATATTCTTTGTTATTCCAATTCTATTTTGTTTTTATGCTTCTGTAATAAGTGCGTTTTTTTCTGTTAATATATATATACAGTTTTCCAATACAATTTCTTCTTGTGAAGTGACTTCCTTTCAGTTTCTCAGGTTTATTATTGCCTGATTAATCATTTTAAGGGTTCAAAATTCTGCAGTGATGTAAAAACTGGGTTAAAGGGAGGAACGGGCCACTATGTGAACTGAGTGCTTTTTTTAAAAAGAATCTCAGCTGTAAAGCATGACGGGACTGCTGCGTTGTGCAAAAAAAGAAGGACAAGATTCCTTTCAAAACTGTATATATATGCCTATAAAACAGTGTGTTATGGTTAATGAAGTAGAACAATTTTAGGGAGAATTTGCCTTTTTTGCTTGCATGGTGAAGTGTAAAGAAAGGTAGACACCTTTCTCCCAGAGCAGCAGTTCTGTCTTGCTTTATGGCTGCATTGCAAGAAATCTTTATAACAAAGCATTCAGACTGCAATGATCTATATAGAACACATTGTTTTTCCCACTGCAAAATTGTGAGACTGCAGACTCTCTTTTTTTAACCATGGCTTCTCCGATGTTGCTGGATGACCAGCTGGACTTCCAGCATTCTTCAACATACAATAAAGGGTAAAAGCTTGCTGAGACTTGTAGTCCAGCAACAGCAACATCTAGGTACCCAGAGGACCTTAGAATCGCATAAGGGGTGATTGCCATGATTTTGCTACCTAATAATTTCCAGCTCTGCAGGTGGCTAGCAGAATGGCCTGTAAATAGTGATGGGCGAATCTATGCGAAATGGCGAAAAATTCACAAAACACACTGAAGTCAATGGGTGTCAAAATAATTTTGACACTCGTCAATTTTAAAAGCGAAACACAGAAATTTGCCGCCAATTTGTGTCCGCCAAATTTATTTTCCCATCACCACCTGTAAGGTATTGCCAGGACCCTGCTGGTGTGCTTGTTGGTGATAAGTAGGCCTAATACATATTATGCCCAAAATAATAGCCCAAAATTATAATAGCTTATGATTGATTTAATCATGTCTATCTCCTTTCTGGCAAAACCACAGAAACCTATCTTGCTCTTTGGCAAGGATTTTAGATATTTTCCTAGGATCAGAACTGTAACAGGAAGACGTATGGAAGCAAAAGTCAGAACTTTGTTCATTAATTGGCTCATGTGACCTAACAAGTATGTGTGCCCTTGGATAGTTTGTGTGCACTGTGAATCATAGGATCCCAGGGGGCGGCCCTTATTTCTTATATTGGCAATTTTCTACTTAAGATTACCCAATGACTCATACTGCTAAAAAGTATATTATTATGAAAATGAGTTATTTAGAAGAAGCAGGGTTTTACATATGAGCTGTTTTATGCATTATATTTTCATAGAGACCCACATTATTCGGGGGTATCGATTTCCTTTAACCGATGAGTCAGGACCCAACATTTTTTCCCGTACGATTCTTTGACCCACTTTGGTGAAGTGAAATCATCTCCTACAAGAGTTCAAAACATTATTTATTTCCGGTCATATTTAACTAATCTGCATCAATAATTCTAAACCAGTTGTTATGGGCCGTGAAGCCCAAAGTCCCAAACTCATTTGGGTCCCCTGAGAAGAGGGAACATTCCACAAGAGCTTTAATACTGTATGGGCCAGATGTCCAGTGACCGTCCCGAGTTCTGCAAAATATTAAGGGTGATCTCCTTCTGCTGGGCACAATGCGATGCGCCACATGTAGCAAATGAAGTATGAAGTATGGTGGACCTCTTTAAAAAGTGTATGCGCTGCTTGATGCAGTCAGTAGAAGACTCTGCAAGGGATATATATTCAAATATACTGTATATGTATAATGACATCCATGTTCCATACATAAGGTTCACCAGTGGAAAGCAATATATGGAACGTTATCTATCAATCAGAAACTCCAAATTAAATATGACAGTTTCTTCTAGAAAGATAGCCAACATATTTTTGAACCACAGAAGCGAGTGACTCAATTCCATCTTATTTAGTAGAGAATATCATTCACAACTCACCCTACAATAGAAAAGACCCTTCATCCTCCATGGAAATCTCCTTGTCATCTGCACCATTGGAAGGAAGACAAGTTCATTACACAAATCTATGTACATGTTGATCATAGAGCCTGCAAGGCCAGGACAATAGGATCAATTGACCATTCAATAGTCTTGTTCTCCTTATCAAGTATTAAACATCTAAAGGTGGCCATACATGTAGAAAACTCCTTGTTTGGCGATTTCGCCATATGGTATTTTTGCATTTCCTGCTAGTTTGGTGTAATTCTGGGGCAAATCGCTGCATTACATAGAGGTATGGGACCTGTTATCCTGAATGCTTGAGACTTGGAGCTTTCCGGATAATGGATCTTTCCATAATTTGGATTTTCATACCTTAAGTCTACTAGAAAATCATGTAAACATTAAATAAACCCAATAGGCTGGTTCTGCTTCCAATAAGGATTAATTATATCTTAGTTGGGATCAAGTACAAGCTACTGTTTTATTATTACAGAGAAAAAGGAAATCATTTTTAAAAATTTGGATTATTTGGATAAAATGGAGTCTATGGGAAATTGTCTTTCTGTAATTTGGAGCTTTCAGGATAATAGGTTTCCGGAAGCATGCAGATTAGTAGCAATATTTTGTACTTTGCAATGAGCCCTATTACCCCTTAATATCCACGGTTGGACTTCCGGTTAAGAGTTGCCACCAATCACACATGAAATATTAATCGATATAGACTTTGCTCCAAAATGTCTTTTTTTTTTTTTTTAATAAACTGCCAGTTCAAATCTCTTCACAGAAAGCAAAGCCATGCTGAGCATCTGTCCCTCTTAATGCTGTGCTTATTCGGATAAGACAGTTGCGTGGTGATTTAGGTTCAGAACCAGTAAAGTAATGGGGATTTTTAAGCTAAAGAAACATTCTTAGTTTCACGTGTTAGACGCGTATAAGCCTGGTGCAAAGATCACTTCAGGCACATTTACTGGGGAGCAGGAACCTTAAGGAGTGGGTGCTGTTAGAACCAACCTAAAGCCAAAAAGAGCTTCTCTGAAAAGATGTTTTTATCTGAAGCTTGATGTTCTTATGTTATGACTGAAATTCATGAACTGATGACTTTCTTCACCCTGCGCTACTATGTCAACTACAATACAGCCAACCAGTACCAACATTTTTCCCAAAACCTCACGCTTTAATAGAGTCACTGTAGTTACAGCAGTAAAGGAACAAACAGGTTCAGTGTACCCAACAAAACTAATATTGTCACTCCCTGTCCCTGGCAGAAGAACCCTTCCACTATAATATTCATCAGCGTTGTCAGATTATGATGAACAGAGATGCCAGAAGTGATTTGGTTGAGAAGCACATAAGGTGATAGTTCAGCAGCTGCTAAATAACAACACTGTAACAAATAAACAAAGAGGATAGGAATCCAGATGCTGGAATCCAACAGCAACAACCCAATATTGGCTTCATAAAAATCAAGGCTTATTGTCAACAGCCATGGAGGCTTGTTAATATGCAGAAAATGAATTTCTCTAAATTATATCTATTGAATTTACCTGTCATGGGCAGAGATGCCCTAATCTAGCTCTTAGTGATATGCAGCTGTGAAGGCATTTCTGTGTTTTACCTGGTAGGGGCTCAAGGTACTTTAGAAGAGGGCTGATATGTCACTGATAGGGTAGCCACCTGTCTGGTTTCTAGTAGAACAATCCAGTTTTCAAAAGCGTTGCCCAGTTCGGGAAAGACAGTTGGAACCCTGCTTGTGAAGGCATTGCCCTACTTGTGAAGGCATTGCCCTACTGGAACCCTACTTGTGAAGGCATTGCCCTACTGGAACCCTACTTGTGAAGGCATTGCCCTACTGGAACCCTACTTGTGAAGGCATTGCCATACTGGAACCCTACTTGTGAAGGCATTGCCATACTGGAACCCTACTTGTGAAGGTATTGCCCTACTTGAACCCTACTTGTGAAGGCATTGCCCTACTGGAACCCTACTTATGAAGGCATTGCCTTACTGGAACCCTACATTTGAAAACATTGCCCTACTTGAACCCTACTTGCGAAGGCATTGCCCTACTGGAACCCTACTTGTGAAGGCATTGCCTTACTGGAACCTTACTTATGAAGGCATTGCCCTACTTGTAAAGGCATTGCCCTACTGGAACCCTACTTGGGAAGGCATTGCCAAATTTGCCATACTGTAACCCTACTTGTGAAGGCATTGCCATACTGGAAACCTACTTGTGAAGGCATTGCCATACTGGAACCCCTACTTGTGAAGGCATTGCCCTACTTGAACCCTACTTGTGAAGGCATTGCCCTACTGGAACCCTACTTATGAAGGCATTGCCTTACTGGAACCCTACTTTTGAAGGCATTGCCCTACTTGAACCCTAATTGTGAAGGCATTGCCCTACAGAAACCCTACTAGTGAAGGCATTGCCTTACTGGAACCTTACTTGTGAAGTCATTGCCCTACTGGAACCCTACTTGTGACAAAGGAAACCATTGTGTGTCTCAGCACTTCGACAATAGCCGACAAAAATGTATGTTTCAAGAACAATTTCTTTTAGTGGTATTGTTTTTGTATGGGGACTCCAAACACAAAAGTGGGCATAGTATCGGTTCTGCACCTTTGGTGTCACAATAGGTTCATTAATTGTGGTGCTATTAGCAGCAGAAGAATGCCGGGTGTTGCTGAAGCACTAGCATACAAAAAAGTGGTATTGGGCATTCAAAATTATTCCACAAGGGCCACCAAAATTAAAGTTAAAATGATAATATTTCATGATTAAGTGCCCTGGGAGGCACGAAACACGTAGGGCCAATGGAGATATTGTTCCTTTTTTAATTAATCTACAATAAATATTATACTTTAAACTTTAAGTTTGGTGGTCCTTGTGGAAGTGGAGTGCCCAATACCACTTTTTTGTATGCTACTGCTTCAGCAACACCCGGCATTCTTCTGCTGTTAATAGCGCCCCTTTTTTGTATGCTGCTGGTTTATCTGCTCCCTAAGCTGAGGGTCTGGGGCTGGTGCCCATTAACCACCTGTTCTACGTGGTGAGTGATCAACATTTTTGTCCTGTGCCCCTTTTTCTTTGGGGTTTAATGTTGCTGAAGCACTATCATGGCATATTTCTTCAGCAATGAATTTGTGTACCTGGTTATAACCAATCCAAACCTACTGGCGTGAACTATGCATCTCAGCACAAACATCTCAGCTTTGGAGAAGCGGGTCCTTTCTCATCATTAGTGATGAGCGAAAGGGAAAAAATTTGCGAAACACATTGAAGTCAATGGGCGTCAACATTTTTTTGAGGCCCATTGAACTCAATGCGTTTCGGCCATCACTAGTTGTGAGCTCCACAGTGGCAGAGACTGCTTCCAGGTATATCAGTGCTATAAAATAATAAATATTATGCCCGTGTGCTGCTGCCTTTTAGTGGCTATAGGCCACATTGGGGCTCATTTATAAACACTTAGCAACCAATGATTAGATTTTTTCAGCCAGCTGCAAGGAAAACAATCTGATTGGTTGCCATCGGTAACTGCCCAAGTGCAAATTTGCCCAGTGTTTATAAATGAGCCCCAGTGAGAGGTAGGTAACCAAGCTATTACGTTATTCTTCCATTACTTTGCCATTAAAAGGGCTGTTCTCCTTTAAATTGACTTTGAGTATGATGTAGGGAGTGATATTTTGAGACAATTTGCAACTGGTTTAATTTTTTTTAGTATTTGAGGTTTTTTAGTTATTTAGCTTTTTATTCCACCCCTCTCCAATTTGCCGTTTCAGCAATCTGGTGGCTAGGGTCCAAATTACCCTAGCAACCATGCATTGATTTGAATAAGAGACTGGAATATGAATAGGAGAGGCCTAAACAGAAACATGAGTAATAAAAAGTAGCAATAACAATAAATTGTGTAGCCTTATGGAGCATTTGTTTTTTTTAGATGGGTCACTGACCCCCATTGGAAAGTTGGAAAGAGTCAGTAGAAGAAGGCAAATAAACTCTAAAAAGAAAAAGGAACTAATTGAAACGTTGCTTAGAATAAGCCTTTGTATAACATACTAAAAGTTAAGTTAAAGGTCACCACCCTTTTAAATTAGAATCATCATTCCAAGAATTCTACATTCCGGTGCCAAGCGCCCAAGGGCCGTGGAAATGTCTGGCAATGGGATAGGGGTGATTGTATTGCTGCTGAGGATGGCACTGATCATAAATACCCAAGGGCAACTACTCTAAGGCTGTACTTTACTACAACGTTGCATTAAATGAATCCCTGCTGCGACAAAGCGAATAGGAACAGCGCCCTGGCAATTATATTCCCTCTTGTATAATAAATAAAAGCATTTGCCTTTGGGCACGGATCCTTGTAATGCAAAATTAGCACCGAACTGCCAAGGCATTTGACCCCCAGGGCTAATAAAACAGAAAGGGAAGAAGGCTATTATTATTATTATTTAATGCTAAAAGAAATAAATAACCATGGTTTGCCCATCTTGGGTTTCATTAATTTGGGCTGCGAATATGAGGCAACACAAGTAGGACAACATGTGGATTTTTTTTTTTATTATTATTTGGTCATAGCTACAGTGTTACTGGTGTAAATCAAGTCACAGCAGCTGTAAAAGGAAGACAAGGAAACAAAAGGTGTTAGGATTAAAGACAGGCACCCACTGTGACACTGTAAGTGATGGGAATTTTTCATTAAGGAACTGTCAGTGTTTTAGTGCCCCCTAGAGGCTTTATTAAGGCAAATGTGATCCAAAGTAATTTAATAAATTGCATTAGCACCTTTATCGAGGGATCCATATGTCTCCAACATCTGTGTGTCTGTCTGTCTGTCTGTCTGTCTGTCTGTCTGTCTGTCTGTCTGTCTATCTATCTATCTATCTATCTATCATCTATCTATATCTATCTATCTATCTATCTATCTATCTATCTATCTATCTATCTATCTATCTATCTATCTATCTATCATCTATATCTATCTATCTATCTATCATCTATCTATCTATCTATCTATCTATCTATCTATCTATCTATCTATCTATCTATCTATCTATCTATCTATCTATCTATCTATCATCTATATCTATCTATCTATCTATCTATCTATCTATCTATCTATCTATCATCTATCTATCTATCTATCTATCTATCTATCTATCTATCTATCTATCTATCCATCTATCTATCATCTATCTATCTATCTATCCATCTATCTCTATCTATCTATCTATCTATCTAATCCATCATCTATCATCTCTCTCTCTCTCTCTCTCTCTCTCTCTCTCTCTGTCTCTCTCGCTACCTATCTATCTATCTAATCCATCCATCATCTATCTATTTATCTATCTATCACATATCTATGTATATATCCATCCATCTATCTATCTATCTATCTATCTATCTATCTATCTATCTATCTATCTATCTATCTATCTTATATCTATCTATCATATATCTATCTGTCTGTCTGTCTGTCTGTTTGTCTGTCTATCATCTATCTATCTATCTATCTATCTATCTGTCTGTCTGTCTGTCTGTCTGTCTGTCTGTCTGTCTGTCTCTTTATCTAATCCATCCATCATCTATCATCTAGCTATGTATTTATCCATCCATCCATCTATTATCTGGTTGCTAGGGTCCAAATTCTCCAAGCAACCATGCATTGATTTGAATAAGAGACTGGAATATGATAAGGAGAGGCCTGGATAGAAAGATGAGTAATAAAAAAGTAGCAATAACAATACATATGTAGCCTTATAGAACATTTGTTTTTAGAAGGGGTCAGAGAAGGCAAATAATTAAAAAATTATAAACAATATAAACAATAAATAATGAAAACCAATTGAAAAGTTGCTTAGAATTAGCCATTCTATAACATACTAAAAATTAACTTGAAAGTGAACCAACCCTTTAAATAGCGAAGCCTTTATGATCCCATATTCAATGTTACATTTTTGGAGGGGGTAAATTATAATACACAGCATTGATAATCTGCATCTCAGAGTATAAAATACACAATTTGCATATAAAAGGAAGTCCCAATTGAGAGATAAAGGATTAGGACATGTTACAAAAGGAAAAAACACTCAGGCTGAGCAAACACAGGGATGTTGATTAGGTGAGAGGTGAGGAAAGTCTCAGAGTCCATCAAACAGACATTACTATTCTATAATGAATAATTATATTACACCATTATCAAACATATAATTACATTACGTTAAAGAGCAAAGACAAACGTAAGTAGGAATTATCTCAATTGCTATTTATGTACATTAATTAAAATTGGTGAGAAAGCCATATGTCCTAAAACAGTTTCAGGCTCCCCCCCCCCACACACACAAACTACAAATTAGTAGTGATGGGCGAATTTGCGCCGCGAAATTCGCGAAACGGCGAAAAATTAGCGAAACAGCGCCGGCGTCTAGTTTTTGACGCCGGCGTCCGTTTTTGTCCAAAATTTTTTCCGAATTTTTTTTGTCATTGGCGGGCTTTTCGTGAATTTTTCCACCGACGGCGAATCGCGCAGACATTTAAATCTGAAAGAATTTTCTTTAGGGGAAAAAAATATTCTAATTCGTTCATGTTCAGTTCACGGCAGCCATCTTCCAGGTCTTCATGTCTTCTTCCGGCGCTTCGGCAATTTTTGTCTATTTTAGTGCATGCGCATTTGATGCAAACTGGGAAATGGCTCCAACTGCGCATGCGCCACTTCGCCGGTCTCAGTCTCAGATTACCGAAGACTCGGAAGATGGCTGCCGTGGTGGGGGGCAGCTAGGCTGAGGGGAGGAGGGAGGGGGGTCTACGTAGGGTAGGGGGGTAGGGTTTTTTTTAGTTAAGGGTTGAATTTTCCTTTAATTCAGCCCATTCTCGTCTACAAGACTTCTCTCAGGCTTCTGCTTTTCTCTGGAACTCTCTGCCTCAAGCTGTCAGACTTTCTCCTTCTTTCCAAACTTTAAGAGCTCCTTAAAACCCACCTGTTTAGGGAAGTTTATTAAACGTACCTTAATTAATTAATTAGTCATAGCTGCATCATGAATCACAAATTTGTGTCTGAAATCCATATATCTCAATTGTACCCTAACCTTTAGTCAGGCCCAGATTTGTGGAAAGATTTTAGGGGGGTGGCATGCTGCCCAACCACACCCACATTGGTTCAAAAACACTGGGGATGCGCTGGAGATTTTTTTAATTTCCTGTGCGCCAATCCCCATTGTCCCGAGGAGACAGGGGCGATGAATGGTAGTGGGCCTAGGGGTACCCACTATGTAAATCTGGCCCTGCCTTTAGTTGTAAACTCTTGTGAGTAGGCCCCTCTATTCCTATTGTACTAAGGTCTGAATTTGTGGAAAGGCCACCATGGCCCGGGCTTAGGACTAGGGTTGCCACATTTATGTCTGACTGAGACCGGGCGGGTCACTGACATCAGTGGGCGTGTCTGTGGCATCAGTGGGCGGACCTGTGACGTCAGTGGGCGGGCTATGACGCGATGATCAGTGATTGGCAGATCGCCTTGTCAATCAAGGCAATCCAGCCCGGTTTTCCTTATTTGGAAAACCGGGCAGGAAGTATATACCTGGACAGCCCCTCAAAATACTGGGCTGTCCGGGTCAAAACCGGACAGGTGGCAACCCTACCTAGGACGGCAGGATTTTAGGGGGCGGCATGCTGTTTATTGCTGTGCATGTGCAGGAGATTAAATCGTTTTTTAAATTTCCTCTGCACCAAGCCCCATTGCTCCGGTCCAAACAATGAAAATTTGCGAGAATAAAAAGGAGGGGATGGGGAGATGAACGGCACTGGCCTAGGGGTGCCGTTATGTAAATCCGGCCCTGAATGTACTCTGTAAAACCCTTATTTGTTATTCACCATTTGTTCCTTGTTCGTTATAAACTAATGTAAAGCACTGCGTAACTTGTTGGCACTACAGGGTCGGACTGGGGTGCCCAGGGCCCACTGGGCCCCAGCCTCAGGTGCTACCGCACACCATCCCCGGGCCCCCAGCCCAGTCCAATCTGCTGGCAAACCACCTTCTCTGTGCGCCGCTCATTCATGCATGCCTATACAGAGGTAAGGAGGAAGAGGAAGCAGGTCTGGGCCGGCCGATGGACCCTGCGTGTGCGCGCATGAATACCGTTTGCCGGCGCATCCAGGAGATAAGGAGCTAGTACAGGGAGTGGTTCTGGGCTGGCGGGGCCCACCAGGTTTTTTGCCGGTGTCCCACCGACCCAGTCCGACCCTGTGACACTATATAAATAAATGAAGATAATGGAGAAGCTAACGCATGCATCCAGAAATGCCATGCTGTATTTATTATACATCGAATCACAGAGGTTCAGCAGCCCCATAACAGTAATGATCCACAAACTCAAAGATGTTCCCAGCAGCTGCCCATCGTCTAATCCCATTTGGCCATCTTTGGAGCGTCAGTGGCACTGCACATGCTCAGTGTGCTCTGGGCTGCTGCTGAGATGCTAATCTTAGGGGTCATCAAAGCTTTGGCAGAAAGTGAGGTTAAATCTTTTGGACTGGGGATGCTGTAACATAATATTAATCTAACCTAGTTGCTAATCAGGCTTGTATTGTGAACTTTATATTCTATGTCTATTATTATATTATATTGTGAGTGGGTCTCTAAACTCAGTAAGTGACAGCAGCACAGAGCATGTGCAGTGAATTAGCAGAAACTAAGATGGGGAGCTACTGGGGCATCTTTGAAGAAACAGATCTTCCCTGCTAAAGAGCTTTGGTTGCCTTGGGCTGATATTAAATCCAAAAATATCAGGCTTAGCATTTCTAGCCTAATTCGTTGTTGAGATGTAGTTTTCCTTAAAGGCCCCATTTTTCTGAACTCAGAGTAGTATCAGGTTAGCAAGTCAATCTTTAACTCAGCACATGATAACTGTGCAGCCAAATGGGCACAAGGTGTAGCAGTAAATGCAGTACAGTTGTTTTGGCCCTTCATAGTATTTACACAGCATGTATGTGCATGTCTTTTAAAGGAGAATTAAGCCTAACTAAAGAAGTAGCTAGAAATGTTGTACATGATGTTTTGTGCTTCTGTACCAGCCAAAGGCAACCACAGCCCTTTAACAGTAAAGATCTGTGTCTCCAAAGATGCCCCAGTAGCTCCCCATCTTCTTTTCTGCACATGCTCCAGGCTACTGTCACTTACTTGAGATTAGGAACCAGCTCACAATATAATGTAGATATAGAATATACAATTCGCGATACAAGGCTGATTAACAACTAAGTTAGATTCACATTATGTTACAGCATCCCCAGTCCTTGGTATATCCTCAATCAGTCCTGTAGAAGCACAGTATATTGAATATATATATATATATATATATATATATATATATATATATATATGTATATGTATATGTATATATATATATATATATGTGTATGCGTCCTGTGGGTATCAGCACTCGATACTTGTATGAGTTTGAGGTGCAGGATCAAATTAATGATACAGGTAATGCAAGGATCAGCACACTCGTTTGTAGAAAAGCAAAGTGTATTTTATTTCAACACAGCATTGTGTCCAACGTTTCGGTTCCTCCTGGGAACCTCCTTGATAAAGGTTCCCAGGAGGAACCGAAACGTTGGACACAATGCTGTGTTGAAATAAAATACACTTTGCTTTTCTACAAACGAGTGTGCTGATCCTTGCATTACCTATATATATGTGTATATATATATATATATATATATATATATATATATATATATATATATATATATATATATATATATATATATATATACATTATAAATGTCAAAAATCAGCCCTGTACTGTAGCATCATCTTATATTACAGTCCAACCTCATTTAGTGCTTGATAACTGTGACAACCCCTAAGCTTAGCTTCTCAACAGCTACTCAGAGCCCACTGAGCATGTGCAGTGCCACTGACACCCATAATAAAATGGATGTCAACCATGAAAAAATGTTCCTGGGGTGCCAAATACGGGCTGTGATTGGCCATTTGGTAGCCCCTATGTGGATTGTCAACCTACACTGAGGCTCTATTTAACAGTACACCTGGTTTTTATACAACTAAAACTTGCCTCCATGCCTGGAATTCAAAAATAATCACCTGCTTTGAGGCCACTGGGAGCAACATCCAAGGGGTTGGAGATCAACATGTTTCTCATGAGCTACTGGTTGGTTATCACTGATCTGTAGCATTGGCATTGTGTTACCTTTATTACAATACTGTAGATTGTATGTGGCACATACAGGCAGGGTCTGATTGGGCATCCAGGCCCACTGAGGTTGCAACTTCAGGTACCCTCTTTGTGAACTCAAGGGACCAGCTCCCAGCTTCCGCCTCCTCCAGTGTGCACCACATATCATATACCTTTTATCTCCCTCGTCACTAATTTTGCAGTTGTGATCAGGAAGAGGGGATGATCCGAGGCGAGGAGTGGCCCTGGGTTGGCAGGGCCCACGGGTTTTTTTCCAGTGCCGGCCCAGTTGGACACTGTATAAAGGTTTACAAGACTGTTATACTAAGGTTGAACATTAACAGGACAACAAAGAAGGCAATGTAGATAGAAATCAGTTACATTTATCATCAATATTACCATATTAGCCATCCAGATAAAACCAAACTGCAGACTATTACCAATGCTCCTATGATTTCTTACAGAAAGCACTGAAATAATGAATAAAGCAAAACCACACCACTTCTTAAGAAAACTATTCATGCCATAGTGGTAAAGGCAATAACTACTCTTTCACGGTTCATGTAAACTTCCCTGAATCCATCAGTGTCATTGCCTTGGAAACACTACTCTAACGTCATAACACTCTAGGTCACCCAGTTCCGGCCCAGCATCATCCCACGATGGGAAAGCAAGACCACAGAAGGATGATTAGAAAAAATAAATAAACAGAAACGGATCATTGGTTGCAGGGAGTTGGCTGGATTTCCGAATGCCAGTACTTCAAAGCCAGAAACTTTTGCCAGTGTTTTTATAATCCCTTGATTTGTTCAAATATATATTCGCGAATTTGCCACAAAAGTTTTCCACAGTCTTCCGATTCATTATTTAAAGGGGAACCGTCACCCAAAAAAATTATTCAAAATCCTATTTTATCACATTAGTCAAGCAAAATGAACTTTAATTAAACATATATAAATTATTTAAAACTTGTTTCCTTCAATCTGGGAATTCATAATTATAACAAGCAGGCAGGAGCCATTTTGTGGACACTGTTATAAAGACAAGCCTTGTATCATCTCAGAATCTTGTTTGTGCACCAGAATGGGGGACCTGATGTCCATCCCCATGCCCTGGCTACACAATTAAATGGTAAAGAGAACGGGGGAATATGTGGAGAGCAGTGACATCTAGGAAGTGCTGAATGGAAAGTGAAAGTAATTGTCTGCCCCGCCTCTATGCCCAAGGCATAGAGGAGTGGAAGACATATTTGATTGACAGCTGAGATTTTTAAATGAGCTTACAAAAGCTATGAATGCTTTAATAAAAATAGAAATTGGATTTCATGTTTAATTTGAAAAGGACTTTTATTATACAGATTTTTGTGTCTGGGTGACAGGTCCACTTTAATAAAGAGATACTATATTGCAGTTTCTTAGGTTTTGGCATTACCTTGGTCTGTCGTAGGTAAAGATACATCACAAGATTTTCTTTTTGTTTGGCTACTTCTTCAGCTTTCTTCCAAATCTTGTAACGTTGCCACTTCTTGATAGTTTCAGTAGACATTGACAATAATGCTAGATAGTGATGCCCCCAAGTGAAAATAAAAGGAGTTACTGGATAGTCCGTATCAAGGAAGGGCTTCTTTGGTTGTTTATTGTGATATTTTGGAAGATCTGGCACCAAAGTATGTAACATTTGCATTCATGCTTGGCCAGTCAAGACAAATGTGACCTCTCCTTTTGGGGTTTCCTATTGCCACTTTCTCTTAATGAAACCATTGTTAAAACATTTTGGACTTTGAGGAGGGAATTCAAATTCTGCATCCGCTAAGCAGGACACTGTTGTTATTGTAAACTGGCTTCCAAGTCAATTTCAGTAGGTTCTCTGCTAAGAAATGTCTTCTGTTCAACATTTGCCAGTCATGCTTTTCAAGGGTTGTTGATAAACTGGAAGTTGATATGAGGATGGTTGTTCACTGAGCTGTTAATTATTTATTAGGGGAAAGGGAAAAATACTAATTATTTATATTTATCAAAGAATTGAATGAATTGGTGAATTTGTACAGATTGAGTGTTGATTGTTAAGTGGCAAACCCGCAACACGTGTGGAGATAAGGGGTTACACAGTGTGGAAAATAAGCACTTGGCACTTTAATTAAACCAAATACTGGTGAACTAATAATTGCACAGTTGTGGAAAATAAGCACCCAGCACCTAAGTCTTTTTAAATCAAAAAACTTTTTATACAGTACAAATGGTGGCACAGACGTTTAATAGGAGCACATAGCACCTAATATTTAACCAATATACTGTAAGTGGAGTTGATCGGGATGGTGTTAATTAAGAAATCAACATACGAGGATTACAGGTGGAAGTTCATTTAATGAGTGAATAAGTGACCATTGGAGGATAATTATCTTGAATCTAGAAGGTATCAGGTGGAGATATTGAGAACTAAACATAGTGGGTGTAAGAAATCGGAGAACTTTTATATTTATTTAAAATAACAGTCACAAACAAGGTTCTTTCTTTTTTTCTTTTAAGTGAGCTGTTAATTAATCTGGGTGATAAGATAATTAATAAGGCTAGAGCCTCTAAAAACACATTTATCCAATAGGACCTTGGAGGATATATGGAAATATCAGCAACAAGAGTTGTGCTGACTGGTGTTCAAAGCTAACCAGGGTACATTTATTTAAATCTTTGATTCTTTGACCCTTTAGATAAAAGGACAAGACAGACCCTAGTCTGGATAAAATTCAAACCTTTCCAGAATTGTTAAGAAACATCCAAATGGCCAAGTCCAGACTCAGTGCCTAATGATTATTGTGTAGAATATTAAAATGTAATGCAACATAATATGCAATATATGCATCGAATTATCTGTTGATCGTGACCTGAAGTTAATCGGAGTCTTTACACAGGTTACAGTTGCATCATGACGAAACTTCGGAAACCTGAAGCGATCCAAGTGCCATCCAGCCGGTGATTCACACTCTAGCCTGCGGGAAGGCATTTCGGGAGATTAGTCGCCCGAATAATAGGAGATTTGTCGCTGGGTGACTACTCTCCCCGAATCGCTACATGTGCCACCTTCCTAATGTTAAGAATCAAGTCAATATAACTTCCATAAGACCAACATCTCAATGGCATGCATCAACACCAAGCGGTCAATAATTAACAAAAGTCAGTGAATAATTAACACATTCCCCATTATTTTAGCATATTTTAACGTGTCACATGCTTACCGTATCTGAAATCGCCATTAAAAAAGCTTCTGAACAAAACTACCTGTACCTCATTTAACGACAGTGTAATACTGTTTATAGGTTTACAGATACAGAGGTCAGTATGTAACAGATATAATTAAACGGAGCCAGCTGTAAGCTAAAAGGAAGCACTTAAATAGTTCCCATAAAATCCCTGGACAATGAATCTGTTTTTGCCCTTAAAAGGTATTAGACTTGACAGTATTATTGGTTTAAAGAAAGGAGATGGTTGCACGTTCAAGCTGGGTCTGCTTCTCTCCATGCAGCGATTTTATACTTTTTATTCCAGGGCATGCGCATTCATTGAACTCACTACCATATGTGGAACTGATTCTCAGAACTGAGATGAAGTCATCAGAAACATTCAAGATTACATTTATTTAATAACATTTTGGGTACTTCGATAAAAAGCCATGGAGAGTCATTTAGATTTCCAGTATGATTCCCAAGGCTGTTGTAAGAAAGAAATATAAAGCGAGTAACTGCTTGGCATTTTCATTATGATCATGGTTAATAAATTGTACAGGAGTCAGGAACATATCTGCTTGTTTTATATATATATATACTGTATTAAATTATTATATATGATCACTAAATGGACACTGCTAATACTATTCAATTTAACTGATCCTTTATTTAGTAAGATGGGCAAGTCTCTGGGGCTTCACTGCTTACATGGATCGGATTCTATGATAGTGAGCAGACCTGGGCCTGATGTAACAGAGCAGTCCTGAACCATAACATGGTACCACTTTACAGTTGGTATCAGCTTCTCCTATTTAAATATGTCCTCTGGTACTGCAGCCACAAAGTTACATTTGCCTTGTCTGTTCAGAGCGCATTGTTCCAGAAGTCCTGGGGGCAAATTCACTAACATTCGTAGTTTCGCCAGGCGCAACTTCGCCGCGCTTCGCCGCACTTCGCCTGGCATAGTTTCGCCAGCGCTCCGCAAATTCAAGTTGCGCACAGGGGTAGCGTAAGATTGCGAAGTTGCGCTATCGTTGATTCGCTTAGTGAAGCGAAGTTACGCTAGTGAAGGCTTATTTGCATACGGCGCCAAATTCAAATTTCAATGGAGGAATACGTATCAGCACTACAAATGGCTAGAAAACCTTCAAAACATCAAATAAAATTTTTATTTTGCCCTACACATGTGCCCACTGTCTAGGTAAGTTGCCATGAGTCAGGAAATGTAGGGGGGAAGGAGGGGAGCCCCAAAAAAATGTTCGATCTTTTTCAGCCTATCACCCATAATGTAGAAAACACGCCAGCGTTTTTTGGGACTTAGAAAAAATGTTGACTTTTTTTGAAGCAATCCCTATCTACTCTATTGCGCTTCGCCTGGTCTGAGGTGGCGAAGGAAGTCTAGCGTAAAAGGTAGCGTTCAGTACACTGCGCGCGTTAGTGAATTTGCGTAGTTACGTCGCTAGTGAAACTTCGCCAGGCATAAGGGTGCGAAGTAACACTAGCGAAACTACGCCAGCATTCGTTAGTGAATTTGCGCAGTAACGAAAATGCCAAACGCTAGCGAATTAACGCTAGCGTTCGGCGCTTCGGCGCTTAGTGAATTTGCCCCCTGGTCTTTGACTAGGTGTTCATGGCCAAACGTTAGTCTTGTCTTGATGCTCTTTCTAAGCTTCTTCTTGGCACATATACCATTTAGCACAAAAGGAAATTAAGTGTCTGTATACCGCATTTACCCTCAAACTGGGAGCACCTCCCATTGTAGCAGGCACCTCCATGTACTGGTCTCCAAACCAGCCAATGCTTAATCCAAAGGGCCAAAAGGTTAAGGAAAATGTTAAAATGTTTTAAGATTCAAAAACTTTATTTAATAGGACCTACAGGTAGCATTCACCACTCCTGATCTAAAAGGTCTGATGAAGTGCCAGAACGAGGCTTGAAACTCCATGTCCAAATATCCACATGGTTGGTGAAGAACTGCCGACCAACAATAAATGGATGGCCTTCACAGTGTTTAAACTCCCTTATATATTTGATTTATAAAGGGTGCCTTTTCTGTGCTTCACTGTGAGTGATTGATGGTTGCATTTGAATGGGCAAGCAGGTGCCCTAAACTGGGGTGCTATAAAAGTATTATACAGAGTGCATGTTCAGGTCTAAGGTTTTTGAAGTAGTGTCCCTAGAAAAGAGTTCTACCAGAAGTTCTAGAAGAAGCCAAGACATGGCAACACAGAGAAATAGGTAATGACTGGGTATTTGCATTAAGTATAAGGGGTGTCCATTTTTTTGCAGGTGGCACTTTTTAAATAGGGGTTAATATTAAATATTGGATTAGACAGTAGTTTCTTCATCTGTATCAGGAGGTTCAGCTTCAGAAAACAGTGAAGCAGTTTTGAGCCATATGCGATTCCATTAAGCATAAAAGTCAACAAAACCATAGACCTGTAGAGAGAAAAAATGGGCTGATTAAAATATTTGGTTATCGTGTGCTTCAAGTTCCCACACAATCTTGTCTAGCAGTATTTGTGTAATTCTGAATGGTACTTAATAACTCATGCTCCCTGGGAATTCCGATAATGTAGGTGTCATTTAAAATCATTGACAGTTAAGGACTTAAAACTCTGTGCAGCCCAGGGCCAAGATACTCTTTTTTTTCCCCCCTTCTATTATATAACAAGCCGGGCGCTCAGTAATTAAAGGCACTGGGGGGAGTAAAGAATGAAAGAATAAAAATATAAAGAATGAAAATCTAAAGCAAGCCTGCCACCTTTTGGTCTGTTGGCCCCTCTTCAATCATGGAGCTAATAGAACTAAGGGAACAAAGCCAACAGAATTTCAATCCCAAAAGGTGCATGGAAGGTACATGGAAAAATTGTGAAAATTTTGCGAAAGTCAATGGGTGTCAAATTAACTTTGACGTGAGACAATTATGCCATGAGCGATAATTTTTATACGTGCGACTCTTTTGTCCAAATGCATTGAAGTCAATGGGTGTCCAAATAATTTTGATGCGCGTGACAATTCTGATGCCCTGCAAAAAATTTTGTCGCAGCTAATTTTCTCTGCAGTTTCATGCAATACATTTGCAGGCGGCGAAATGTGGAAATTTGGTGCTAATCCATGCCTGGCGAATAAATTCTCCCATCACTGAGCATAACCCATCTTTGCACACTGGCCACCACCCTTAGCTGCAGAACTCTCTCTCTGTACTGCTGCAGGAACCAGGCAAGACCCAAGGGGTTTAACAGATAAGTTGGTTGCAATTAGATTTTGTGCATACTGGGATATGGATCACATTAAATTTCTCCCAGACTGGGTTACAAAAATTCCTAGCAGTCAGTGGATCAGAAATAGTTCTGATTCACTCATCTTTGCATTGCTGCACATATAGCAGTTAGATAGACTTACATCAGTAGTTTTTGCCTTCAGAACAAACAACAAGCCACTCCTTTTGTGCAACACATGTTTACAAGCATTGACAGAGGTGCAACAACAAAACCCACCTGAAGAATGTCAAAGAATCCAGTATAGTTGATTTATTAAAGAGATTTTTCAGATTTCCATGGTTCCTTCCTCAGGAAGCCTCATCTGATCATCACAAGCTAAGAGCTTTAACACATTTAATAGCAAATTAAACATTTAGTGGAAATAATCTGTGTTTGGGATGTAAAACACAGCAAAGCAGAAGGTTAGAAACCATGTCGCTTATACACAGAGCCATAGTATGTTGGAAGGGCCAAGAAGGAAGTATAGGAATGCACCAAAGGAGAAGATTCTAAACTTCTAAAATTCCATAGTCCCTTAAAATTCCATAGTCTCAAGGAACCATTGCTGGGCCTCACATAGAACCATGAAGAGAAGTGACTCAAGGTAGGAAGAGAAAGGAAGACTAGGAATTGTAGAGCAAAAAGTTGACAGTAGGAGTTGTGATGGTGAGACATGAGATGGGTGACTTTTTCTACCTCTGTTCTCCAACCTGCAGCCCTTCAGTTGTTGTTAACTTGTTATGAAAAATTTGTTTATGTAACCTTAGCTTCAAAATGTGTTTCCATGAGACATAAAACAATGATCATGTGCAGGTTTGTGGGGTAAAATACTTGTGTATAGGGAGCAGGAGCATAGCATGTGTGCTTGTGGAGAATGCATCTATTTGTATATTAGCTTGTGTGTATCAGTAGTGTGTATGTTTATATCCTGTAGTGTGTGGTGATAGTGAGTCTTTGTTGTTGCTGAGCACATGTGTAAGGGAATATAATGAAAATGGATGAGTAGTGTGCAGATGCTTGGTGTCTGCATGTATTCAATGAATGATAAATGTATATGGTTTGATGGGTTAGGGCCTTTCATCAGGATAAAGGCATAAAAACTCCCAGACAGGCAGTAACCATAAAACAGTTCCTGTGCGCTTGATTGATGCATCACAGACCATTTCTAGCCTTGCTTTTGGTGCTACCAGAAGTCCCACAATACAACAGAGCAGTTCTATATTGCATCAAAGCAAAGCCAACCCAAGAGGAAAAGCAATGTCTCTTCTTGAGTGTATTGATGCTCCTTCTCCAATGACCCCAAGCAATAAACTGCAGCAGCCAAGACAGTGGGAGGTCCAGAAGCTGCCAAGGCAAATGTTCCATGCACATTTAGAGATAAATAAGGATGTAGTACATCCTGAGCAAAATATAAAATATAAGAATGTAACTAGAGATGTGTTCCTATTATCAGTATGACAACCCCTTGCCCCCATTTCTATTAAAGCCAGACCTGAATCATACCTGTATGACTCCGGAACTTTTTTTATGATATTGTTGGCTCCACTGATTCATTGTTTAATGGTGGGTGTTGGATTTGGCCATTCTCACTTGAATTCAGCGCCTTGGGTTCTTGGTACATACGTGTATGGCAAGCTTGAGCTCATCATAACTTTCACTATATGACTAATATTTCCATTGAAAAAAAGTCCATGCAGTGTTGCAACAGGAAAATGTATAAAAGGACAGTGTAGCCTACAAAAAATTATATTACTTGTTTACCTTTCTCCATAGGTCTTTGGAAAAAACATTGGCATAGGATATTCTGTCCCTATCATACATGCACATATGGGCAATTTTATCAGGAGCCACGTAACCTACCTGGAGGTCCCCCAACTTATGCACAGGGAGAATATACAAGCTCTCCTGCCCCAAATCCTTCTGCTACTGTTTATCTTCTTTTTCAGCTGCTTGGACCACTGCACATTACTTTTCATGCTGCATACTTTAGAATTACTATGATGAAAGAGGTACTCGGTGTAGACATTCCTCACCTTCCCTTCTCCCCCAAATTCGATATGGAGAATTTTTTGGCAGGATTTCCATGCTCATGCTCTTGCTCTCCATACTTGTCTGTATTCAAGACTGGCTATTTTCTAAAGGGCAATAGCTTTTTATAAATTCTAAAATAACATTTTTTTTTTTTAAAGGTAAGCTTTATTTCTCATTTTTAAACACACACAACAATTATACATACAACGGATAAGTACACTCGCAGATTAAACTGTACAAGTTAGGCAGGAAGAAAATATGGCACAGGCTATCACCAAGCATAACACAATGCAGTCATTGAGCAGTTGAGATGGACACTATCAAACTCTGGCGAATTTTACATCTGAAGGCTAGGTTGGGACCCTCGAGGATATGTAGGATAGCAAATCATGAAGGATTTCATAGGAGGAGATGGACTCTGCTAATACTTGTTATAGAGGGGTCGGGTCAATGTCATTCCACAAGCCCCAAATTTTATCAAATTTTGTTGGTGTTCCCCTAACTTCGTAGGTGAGCTTATATAGGGGTACTGCTTTGTTAACCAGTTGTATCCACGCATTGAGAGAGGGTGAGAGGTTACCCATCCAATGAAGGGCTACAGTTTTTTTTTGCATAAAAGAGTAGGATACGAAAAGAGATTCGAGTATACTTAGCTGGGATTATGTCTTCTAGGACCCCCAAAAGGCAAACTGTAGGTGAAATTATTCTCGGGAAGTCAAAATTATCTGCTAGATAGTTTACGACTTGTGTCCAAAAGCTCAATATGTAGTGGCAGTCCCAGATTAGATGGAAGAAATCCGCAGCTTGTTGGTGACACCTGGGACAGGAGTCGCAGGGGATCTGGCCCATCAGTTTGAGTCGTGTGGGAGTTATGTAAATATGATGCATAATTTTATATTGTATTAGTTTGTCTTTCAACTATATCAGGCCAGTGTATATATGTTCTGTTGCTTCCTCCCAGTTATCTTGCTCAAGGCCTACAATTTTGGTATTCCACCAGTCTTGTGCTGATCGAAAAGGTTTGGGGCCGGATAAAAGGAGTTGCTGGTAGAGCCGGGACACCAGCTTTGCTGGGTTGGGATCCTAAAATAACATTTTAATCTCATGTTTTATACTGGTTAGTTTTTAGTATTCAGCATTCTGCCTGAGGTATGAGAGAAATCTATTTCTGTGCACTTGCACAATCAAGTGAGTTATAATAAGGGGCAGAAATTTCAAATTTCTTTTTAATTTTGAAAACCTCTCCAAACTGGAATGTGCTCTTATATATTGACCATAAATCCACTATAAACGTGAGTAAAACATCAAATGAAGAAAAAATAAATTCTACTCGTCATTTTCAATGATTCTAGCAAAACCACTGGAAAAATGCAAAAAACGTACATTTTAAAAATTTCTTAAGCGTTGCCTTGCACAACTTCCATTGATGTCTACGTGAACTGGGCAGCCATTCAATTCAAGGTTTTTTGGGGTTTTTTGCTTACTAGATCAGGAACATTCAAGTTTAGGTAAATCGAATTTGTTTTAGCTTGAATCAGTAATTTGAACACTGCTCAATGTGCTTCAAGAATCAGCCTCACGTTAATAGCTGAAGCTAAAAACTGAGTGAATTAAGCTCCGTTTGCAAATCACTCAGTGCAGAGATATCAATGATACATACATAAACTTAGATGATAGCAAACAATTGTATTTCACATTTCCTTAACAGTTTTGACATTGGCCAATTTGAATTCAATTCACACAATAAAATTATCATTAAAAACATTTCCCTTAATTTCGCTTCATGCCACTTCATCCACAAATGGTCCCACCTACCCAAACCTTTCCTCATTCTTACACTCCAAGTCCTTCACAAATGTGTCCTTAGTGCCTTAAAAGTCTACAGTCTATTATCTCCTTCACCCCAACTTACAAGGCGAGCCCTACTGATGCTCCCCCTCCATCATTTGTCCAAGACCTAATGACTTTCTTTAACAAAATATCTGCTAAACCAACAAACAAACAGCCGTGCTATGTTCCTAACATGCTGGTGATTGTAGGGCCATGGAATGCAAGAGGTGCATGAGCATCCTTAAAATTAAATTTTAAATTGATTGAGAACAAATTGTTCTAAGCTCATTTGTCACATTAAATCAAATCAATTACATTACATTAATTCAGTTGAAAATTGTTTTTAAAATGAAGACCATTAGAAGTGAATCAAATGTACATTTCAATCTATCAATATAGTGACTGATATCTTTTGCTAATAGAGCTATTGCTTCATCACTCATTCTGTTATTATTTTTATTTCTGCTCATAAATCGCTTCTTAATTTTACTGCCAGAATTTCCTGAGGGCGGCAGGTCCTACCACACCCTTGTAAAATAGTTGTAATGGATTTGCATGATATATTGTGTTGCCTGTGTTCACGCCTTCCCCATAAACAACTTTTTTATCACATTTCTGCCCCATTTTAGCACCTAGTTTCACGCGGCGTGTGCCAGCAAGTCCATTTCGCTGGCTTCCTCTCTACCCCACACATAATCTACTTTTCTACAGTTTTCATTTGACGTTCCTCATCTCCCCCACTCCAGCTGTAACCTGTTGGTTGGAGAAGAACACTAGAATTAGATGACCTACCTTCTACTACTCAATGACAGATTTACTGAATGGCACCGGATAGGTCTATTTTTCCTTATGCGATTCCTTATGTTATCAGCTTGAATAACATGGCACATTTTAATTGCATGTGATTCTTATTTAAAGCTCTTTGAAAGCCAACATTACTTTAGGAGTGCTAATTTGATGCACCCCTGTGACCGATGTTATTAATCTGGGATCCAAGTCCAACACTCCTCTTTTCTAAAACCAAAAATGCACCACCATGACTACTTAATATTAGAGTGCTGCCATTTTCCTGTGAATTAACAGCAATCCCATGTTCCTCCCTGGGCTGGCGCATGACTAGTATCTTTTTTTAGTTCAGGCTCAGAACAGTGCAAGGGTTTGCTGGGAAATTAGAAAAAAATGGCTGTGCGGTACTATAATGTATAACTGTGTGGGTCAGTGCTTTCTCAGCACACAGGACTGCTGGGGTCCCAGGTAAGCCGAGTCACTGGGGTTGCCTAACTAATTAGCATCCCCAATGATTTTGCCCAGTGGTCTAACTTTAGAGGAAGCAGACCCCGCAGTTGTAGGGGGGCCCGGGTAGAAGGACCCTTCTTCCTCTACAGCCATCAAGAACCCTCCCCTACCCCAGCCGCTCTCTTACCTGCGGCTGAGAAGCAGAGTGGGTCAGCATGGGGTGGGGAGTGGGTGGTGTCTGGGAGGGGAGTGGGCAGAGCCAGGGCAGGAAGTGGGCGGGAGGATGGTGATCGGAGTGCGCTGGGCCCCTCTGAAGATTTTTCTGCCGGGGAGCCTTGCGCACTCTAGTTAAGCCACTGATTTTGCCTTTCATTGTCATTTAAGAACTGCTTCACTGTTGGTGCAAATAAAAGACTGTTTGCAAAATGTATATTTTTTTTCATTACATTCCCCCTAGAGGAGTTGGACACAGAGCTTGGACTCTACTTTGAGAATATGTTCCAATTATCAGTTCAATATGTTAGCCATTTCTCTAGGTTTTCCCACACTAGTTTTATCTTATTAAAGGGGTTGCACAATGTACAGCCAGCCGCCTATATACGCAGAATTCTCAATTAGCTTATGTCTGTACTCTCTGGATATAACGTATATAACAAGTGCAGTCGTTGCAAATGTTCTAGCCAAGGCTCTGGTTTGTATGTAAACTGAAGCTCTGAGACGTAATAATAATGTACACATAAGGCATGTATATAAATATGTCACGGAGGAACCCGTCAGGAGAGAATGTGTTCATCTACACAGTATACACAGCAGCACATTGGGCTATGTGTATTAAAAGAATACAGCTGCTTGAAATCATTGGGACAGGAGTAATTTAACTTTATAAAAAATACCATGCAACGGATCTGGATAGGAAATCGAAATAGGTACGAAATGCCAAATGACCAGGTTATAAAAACCTGTGAGCCTGGAAAGAATATCTTGATATATGAACTTTTATATCTCCTTTCGCAGTTGCTTGCGAGCCACACAGATGGTTTATGTACACACTAATTTGTTTTCATTAGCTCATAAATTTGGGAAAATCTCAGAGGAAACTTGCCAGCCTTGCAGAGGCCTCAGATATGTTTTCTTTAAGTCAGAGACAAGTTGTCAGTAGATATAAGCTCCATGGTAATAATAAGCCAGAGAAGATGTATAAGGATTCACAATATGAAAAGAAGTATTATATAAGCTGGAAAAAAAGATATTAATGGTCATAGCTTTAACAGACACATGGAGCACACTGAGTTCCTCCTAGGCTCCAGTTCAAAAATACAGTCTATTCTCTTGTTATTTTGTTACTGCTGCTTCTTAAGGGGGTTATTTATCAAAGGTCGAATTTTAGAGTTATGTGAATTTTTTTCTTACTCTTAAATAAATTTGAATGTACTCACAACTGGAGTGGGAGGTTATTTATGAAAAAAATGGAACGTCTAACATTCGATAGAATAGGAACGACCCAAAAATTTGAACCGTAATCAATTCGAGTTTTCCTCCGGAAAAAACCTGAATGTCCCGAAGGCTATTAACATCTTCAAATGGTTCAACAGATCTCTGCCATTGACTTCTACATGAACTCGGCAGGTTTTAGGTGGCGAAGTATCAAATGTGAGCTGTTTCCTCAGTTGAAGTGTGAGAACTCTCACATTCGAATTTGAATTCGAGTTGGTGGCTTTAAATTCAAAATTGTGAGTTTTGACCCAAAACAAACAATTACCATTCAAACCTTAATAAATCTGCCCTATAGAGGGTAGCTACACAAGATAACCTTTTATGAGGTCCTTTGTTGACTTGAAGGTCCTTGCCACCATCATGGTGGTTGGTAGAATGGAACTACTGACCATTTTGGTCGTTTACACTTTTTCCTATTTATCAGTTGTAAGTATTATGTAAAAAAGTTGTAAGTAGGTGAAAGAAAACAGCAGAAACAGGAAGATATGTTTGGAGTGGTTACACCAACAATTTTTTGGTGTAAGAAAGGAATCTTTCTCTTGACCAAATGTTCTAATGTAGTTTATTTTTCAAGGCTCTCTTGGAAGTCTTACTAAGTATACAGATAATGCTAAACATTGGTGCATCAGCAATTCAGCTATTTTTCCAAGAATATTTAGGACAGCAAATAATTGTGTGTCCCAAATATCCTAATAGACCTTCATTCTTGACATTTAAGTGTATCTAGAAGAGAGAACTCATTCAAAGTATCAGTTTGGGCCAGTTTGTCAAGCTAAAAGGTTTCTCAAAAGCTACTTTATGCTTTGGTCTTACAAAAATTATCCATAAAGTCATGTTTTATGAGCTGAGACTGACCCCACATGCATTCACTTACACTCAGTGTCCCTTATAGAGAGCTAAATAGAAAACGGAATGATAAGAACGCGCATTTTATTGCAAACTACCAGGACCATAAAAGTCATTTTAGTCGTCTCTTTAAAATTCAGAGAAAGCACAGACATCACTAAAGGAGATGCATCGCAAGTGTTTTCTTAGTATGTTAAACACTGTAACGCAGTATAACAATACTACAAGACTTTGTATATATAATGCACATGGCTGTTTGTGTATTCCTTGCCACTACTGGCCCAAGACAAAAATAGCAGAAATAGTAAAGTTCATTAAGTCTGAAGATCTTGTCTACTTAAGGTGGCCCTACATGTACCAATAAAAGGTGGTGACTCGACCCTTCCATAATAAGTCATCAAGTTATAAGTCCATGTATGGAGGGCCTCCCAATGGCCTACACAACTAATATACAGTATGGGAGATAAATGGGAAGATATAATTAGGACAGGTTAGAAAATCGTTTCAGCATGTAGATATGGTCCTCTTACAACTAGTCTGCATAGTCCTAGTATTGGGATTCCCGTAGTTCCACCAGCCCAATCTGACCCAGAATCAGACAATCTGCCCATTGGAGCTCATTGAACTCACCAATGGTGGATCTGTTAGTGTATGGACTCATTTCACTTCCATAATATCATTTGCAAGTTCAGTATTGTATGACTTGAGGTCCTTCACAAAAATTTAAATCGGGCAGCAAATGTACACATTAGGGCTCATTTATTATTAAGGGGCAAAATAAAGGCTGAAACGTTACTTTGCCCCTTGTCTCGCACTGCTTTTATGGACACCCCAAGTTGTTCGTCTGGTAGCAGATTGCCTTGCAGCTATTCCATAAACCATCAGCACACAATGATCTGGGATCTCAAATCTTTGAGAGTAAATTTACAAAGAGAATGTGGTGATACATTTCAAAAGGAAACAATTTGGTTCATTTTAAAACAGCTCTTAAAAAAAAATAATGATTTAGGGATAGTGATGGGCGAATTTGTCCCGCTTCGCCCCAAATTTCGCGAATTTCTGGCAAAATTCGTGAAACTGGCTAAACATTCGCAAAATAGTGATTTTTTTTCGATTCCACCAAATTTTTGCCAGCAAAATGGGCAAATTCATGCCTGGCGAATAAATTCGGTTATCACTATTTAGGGATCATATTTACCCAGGTGTATGCCACACAATAATTTACCTGAAATATAGACTTTCAGAAGAGATGATGAGATAAGATTGCTAAGATAAAATAAGTCAAAAGGAAGAGAAGATTAAAAAATGATGCTTAATCACTTATGGAGCATGCTGCAACCCATGTCAGGTTGGGATAAAATTTTCCCTCAAAATTCTCAAAAACTCGCAAAAATTTTTGATGCTGGCGACAATTCGATGGTGTCAAATTGGGCCCCGGCGTCAGTTGACGCCGGCTTCCATTAAAGTCAATGGGTGTCCATTAATCGTTGCCGGTGTCGAAATCTACGCTGCCATCGATTCCGCCGCTGGCATCAGAAAAATTTTTCATGGCAAATTTGAGAATTTATTCGCCTGCGATAAAATGTGGAAAGTCTCTGCGAATTTGCGTCTTGCGAATACATTCGCCCATCACTACTAAGGTGTATTAAGGGTTTTGCTTTACGTGTCCTAACATATGTTAAGTGGAATGGCAAGCTTGAAACTAGTGGAATCATAAAGAGTAGAACCCACCCCAGGGAATTATATATATTAGCACTCTGTACTGAGCTTGAGCTGGGACATTAGAAGCATCTAGATTATACAATGGTTGGCTATCAAGATGGATGTGTTATGAGTTATGAGTGTACTTGGATTCCCATATTTTATTACTTGTTTCATTTGATTCGACAGTAAAAACAGCTGATACTGCAGGAAATGAAGATGAGCTGTGGCTCTTTCTCACTTCTACATCGGCAGATATAATTCTTAGTTTGGACAGATGATCTGTGATCTGACTTCCAATACAAAACAAGAAGTTGGCAAAGTATGGTCAACGTCGTCCAAATTGGCCAACCAAGTCAATGCATTTATTTCCATGCCAGGCTAACAGGTCTCATGATTGATCATGTTATGAATCTTACACTAATGTAGCCTGCCCGGGGGACTAAACATGGCCTTCCAAGCTGGTACTGTATATAGCAGTGGTCCCAAACCAGTAGCTCTTGAAAAACATGATGCTCACCAACCAGTTTGATGTTGCTCCCAGAGGCATCAAAGCAGGTGCTTATTTTTGAATTCCAGGCTTGGATGCAAGTTTTGGTTGTATAAAAACCAGGTGTACTGCCAAACAGAGTCTCCTGAAGGCTCCAGTGCACATAGAGGCTACCAAACAGCCAATCACAGCCCTTATTTAGCATCCCTATGGACTTTCTCTTGCTTGTGTTGCTCTCCAACTGTTTTTACATTTAAATGTGGCTCACGAGTAAAAGGTTGGAGACCCTTGTATATACAGTAGCTTGCAGTATGCCCAACAATTGGAAGAAGTTGGGCAGGACTACTTTATATGGCTTTGTAGAAGGGAAGGGCTTTACAATCATTATTTTTTGCATACATTATCAGTGCCTCCATCATTGGGCATATTTATCAGTCTCACTCTAAGTCCTGGGAGTGAGAATAGGCAATAGAACACATTGTATTATTGATGTACCAGATTATACCTAGTCATTCTATCCTTTAGGACAGATCTATGGCCAGTAACACCATTTCTTAGCTGTATTGCCTAAATTCAGCGGTTGTCAGGCAGAACGCATATAAGTAACATATATAACCCTCTCTCCCCCAAGCAAAACCACCTCTGGAACCAGATGAAGTCTAAAGTGAAGTCCACCATTCCCTTACATAACCTAAGTCAAATAATAACTCACTATATCCCTGTGCTTCTAGAAACACATTCCTTCCAAGTGCATAGGATTCAGGTACAGGGACTTTCTCCACCAGTAGAGGAATTAATCCTTTGGGCTCCCTACATCAGTAACTGAGAAACTGACTAGCATTCCTCCAGCAATAAACATGTCACTAGCAAATACTGCCTGCCTTCTTATAAGGAAGGTAAAGACGCCCCTGTGTTTGTGTGACTGACGCATCATGAGGGCCACAGAACCTACTGTCGCCACCTTCATCAATTCTCTAATTTTACTGAATAACACGCCCTACACTAGGAACAGGGTACAAAATCATATCCAGGTGTCTGAATGTCCCAGTGGCACTTTAGCCTATTTATCAGGGAGTGAAAGATCCATCAAATCGCCTATACCCGGGGTCTTTCAGGGTATATATATATATATATTTTTCTTTTTTATATATTTTTTTATAGTGTTACTTTGGACGGCTGTAAATCCCCCAACTGCCTTGGATTGTTTTGCTTGCTATCTATCTCTTGTTAGAAAAGCAACTCACCCATATATCCCAAAAATAAACTGTATGAACTATTTACGTAGGGTACAATACAGCCATTATTGTATTCAGAATGTGTGCACAACTTCCCTTTCCTATGAAAAAGTCACTGGCTCATCAAACTTTTGCCTCTGGCCTTAGTTAATGCTTTCCTGTGTTTATGTCTCTTAGATCACTTCTCTGCTTGTGTCTTCCTCTTCTCTAGCTTATGTACTTTATATACTGCTGGTCTCACTTGCGCTCCTCTCAAATGCTACATATGTTGTCCATTGACTCAAAATCACATATTGCAACAAACAAAAACTAGGCACATTTTAAATATGTTTTCCATACAGAGAACTGTCTTTAATATTTGATTATTGGAAGAGATGTTGCCTATAGTAGCAATGAGATAATAGTCTCTGGGAAGGGAGTGTGACTGTGGGATAGCAGGTATAGTAAGGAGAGATGGTGCCTATAGTAACAGTGGGATAATAGTCTCTGGGAAGGGAGTGTGACTGTGGGATAGCAGGTATAGTAAGGAGAGATGGTGCCTATAGTAACAGTGGATAATAGTCTCTGGGAAGGGAGTGTGACTGTGGGATAGCAGGTATAGTAGGGAGAGATGGTACCTATAGTAACAGTGGATAATAGTCTCTGGGAAGGGAGTGTGATTGTGGGATAACAGGTATAGTAGGGAGAGATGGTGCCTATAGTAGCAGTGGGATAATAGTCTATGGGAAGGGAGAGTGACTGTGGGATAGCAGGTATAGTAGGGAGAGATGGTGCCTATAGTAACAGTGGGATAATAGTCTCTGGGAAGGGAGTGTGACTGTGGGATAGCAGGTATAGTAGGGAGAGATGGTGCCTATAGTAACAGTGGGATAATAGTCTCTGGGAAGGGAGTGTGACTGTGGGATAGCAGGTATAGTAGGGAGAGATGGTGTCTATAGTAACAGTGGATAATAGTCTCTGGGAAGGGAGTGTGACTGTGGGATAGCAGGTATAGTAGGGAGAGATGGTGCCTATAATAACAGTGGGATAATAGTCTCTGGGAAGGGAGTGTGACTGTGGGATAGCAGGTATAGTAGGGAGAGATGGTGCCTATAATAACAGTGGGATAATAGTCTCTGGGAAGGGAGTGTGACTGTGGGATAGTAGGTATAGTAGGGAGAGATGGTGCCTATAGTAACAGTGGATAATAGTCTCTGGGAAGGGAGTGTGGCTGTGGGATAGCAGGTATAGTAGGGAGAGATGGTGCCTATAGTAACAGTGGGATAATAGTCTCTGGGAAGGGAGTGTGACTGTGGGATAGCAGGTATAGTAGGGAGAGATGGTGTCTATAGTAACAGTGGATAATAGTCTCTGGGAAGGGAGTGTGACTGTGGGATAGCAGGTATAGTAGGGAGAGATGGTGCCTATAATAACAGTGGGATAATAGTCTCTGGGAAGGGAGTGTGACTGTGGGATAGCAGGTATAGTAGGGAGAGATGGTGCCTATAATAACAGTGGGATAATAGTCTCTGGGAAGGGAGTGTGACTGTGGGATAGTAGGTATAGTAGGGAGAGATGGTGCCTATAGTAACAGTGGATAATAGTCTCTGGGAAGGGAGTGTGACTGTGAGATAGCAGGTATAGTAGGGAGAGATGGTGCCTATAGTAACAGTGGATAATAGTCTCTGGGAAGGGAGTGTGACTGTGGGATAGCAGGTATAGTAGGGAGAGATGGTGCCTATAGTAACAGTGGGATAATAGTCTCTGGGAAGGGAGTGTGACTGTGGGATAGCAGGTATAGTAGGGAGAGATGGTGCCTATAGTAACAGTGGGATAATAGTCTCTGGGAAGGGAGTGTGACTGTGGGATAGCAGGTATAGTAGGGAGAGATGGTGCCTATAGTAACAGTGGATAATAGTCTCTGGGAAGGGAGTGTGACTGTGGGATAGCAGGTATAGTAGGGAGAGATGGTGTCTATAGTAACAGTGGATAATAGTCTCTGGGAAGGGAGTGTGACTGTGGGATAGCAGGTATAGTAGGGAGAGATGGTGCCTATAATAACAGTGGGATAATAGTCTCTGGGAAGGGAGTGTGACTGTGGGATAGCAGGTATAGTAGGGAGAGATGGTGCCTATAATAACAGTGGGATAATAGTCTCTGGGAAGGGAGTGTGACTGTGGGATAGTAGGTATAGTAGGGAGAGATGGTGCCTATAGTAACAGTGGATAATAGTCTCTGGGAAGGGAGTGTGACTGTGAGATAGCAGGTATAGTAGGGAGAGATGGTGCCTATAGTAACAGTGGATAATAGTCTCTGGGAAGGGAGTGTGACTGTGGGATAGCAGGTATAGTAGGGAGAGATGGTGCCTATAGTAACAGTGGGATAATAGTCTCTGGGAAGGGAGTGTGACTGTGGGATAGCAGGTATAGTAGGGAGAGATGGTGCCTATAGTAACAGTGGGATAATAGTCTCTGGGAAGGGAGTGTGACTGTGGGATAGCAGGTATAGTAGGGAGAGATGGTGCCTATAGTAACAGTGGATAATAGTCTCTGGGAAGGGAGTGTGACTGTGGGATAGCAGGTATAGTAGGGAGAGATGGTGTCTATAGTAACAGTGGATAATAGTCTCTGGGAAGGGAGTGTGACTGTGGGATAGCAGGTATAGTAGGGAGAGATGGTGCCTATAATAACAGTGGGATAATAGTCTCTGGGAAGGGAGTGTAGCTATAAAAATGGAGTTATAGTATTATATGAATGTTGCACAACCTGTAGCCTATCAGTTGTTTAAGATGTTTAGTGTAAGGTACACTGCAAAAAGCCTGTTTGTAAAACATTTTTTTACTGATATTATTTATTGGGAAAGGATCTCCTTTTTCAATGGTGTGTATTTTATTATTTTGTTGTGATGTAGCCTTAGATAGACAAAATATACAAAGTAAGCACGACACCCTGTGATCTCTGCAAGTGTTGTAACGAGATGGGTTTAAGGAGGCAGATTTAACAAGTGCCATCTGAGATGTTCCTTAACATATGATTCTTACACACGCCGCTTTAAATAGATCTATAAATATTTCTATGATGATTTTAGATCCTTAAGCTTTTTATGAGCTCCTTTGCAGTGTGCCTTCCCGAATCTAGACCCCGAATAGCTTAGAACGGGATGAATGCTCAGGGTCAACATGTCTGAATAGTTTGTTGGGAGCTAAAATGACACTGAATATACATACCAGAGTATTCCAGGTTATTCAAATAGCTTTTACTGGAATCACTGGCTAAGTTGCGATTCTTCCTTACAAGTGTACGAATGCCAGGAATTGCCTTCTATGTATCTGCACACACAGCTTGTCCCATTCCAGCACAAATACATCATCTTTAGAACTTTTATTTATTTCTTAGAAACTCTCGAAAGGTACAGCACAACAGCGAAATGACAACGTATCATAATACACTATCCTCAGCATCTACATCTGTCTCTTAACCCTTTTATTGGGGGCACACATAATGTCTGGGGGTCCGTAAAACATGTTCACAGTTAATTATACCGTTCATTTTAATTACTCTTGGATATATTACAAAGAAGCTTGAGTATGTTATAGAATGGACAATTCTAAGCACCTTTTCAACTGGTTTTCATTATTTATTTATTTTTATAGTTTTTGAATTATTTGCCTTCCACTTCTGACTCTTAGCAGCTTTCAAATAGGGGGTCACTGACCCCATCTAAAAATAAATGCTCTGTAAGTCTACAAATGTATTATTATTGCTACTTTTGATTACTCATCTTTCTATTCAGGCGTATCGTATTCATATTGCAGTCCCTTATTCTGATTAGAGCATGATTGCTGGGGTAATTTGTAGCCTAGCAACCAGATTGCTGAAATTGGAAACTGGAGAGTTACTGAATAAAAAGATAAATAGCTCCACAAATACCACTCTCTGCATCGTACTAAAAGGTAACGCAAAGGGGAACAACTAGTGATGGGCAAATTTCTCTAGTTCCGATTCACCTAAAAATTTGCGAATTTCCCGAGCAATTCGTGAAACAGTGAAAAATTTGAGAAAATCGAAAATTGACGCCCACGTCAATTTTGATACCCTCGTCAATTTTGACGTCGGCGTTAAAGTCAATGGGCTTCCGAATAGCGACCAACTTTTTGGATGCGCATCCAAAAGATTTTTACACCGCCAAATTTTCAGGGAAGTTTTGCAAATGTATTCGCCAAATTCGCCAAATTTATTTGCCCATCGCTAGGAACAACCCCTTTAATGTAAGATTATAGAACCCCACAATGAACATAACAGGGATCGATTATTTGTGTCCAAAATCAGAGGTTAAGGAACCCTGGTTTAATTCAAGTTCATGATATATACAGGCATGTATCCATTTAAAACTAAACTTATATACAATGAACAGTGATATTTTGGGGCTCATTTATAAACAGTGGGCAAATGTGCACCTGGGCAGTAACCCATAGCAACCAATCAGTGATTTGCTTTTTTCAGCCAGCTGCAAGTAGAACAATGAAAGTAAAGATCTGATTGGTTGCTATGGGTTACTGGTCAGGTGCAAATTTGCCCACTGTTTATAAATAACCACCATTGTGTGTTTCAGGTGGTCAATCAGAGTGATCTTTAGGAGAAATCCTATAGCATGCTATAAACCTAAAGGCCTGCTTGTTTGGTGAGTTTGAAAAATAAGCAGATCTTTCCTCAATAAGCCCACCTTTAGTTAGGCAATATTGGGCTGATATCACTATTTACTGCTGTACTGCAAGTTGGAGTGGTATCAAACCCCCCCCCAGCAGCCCATCAGCAAAACAATGGGAAGGTAACCAGATAACAGCTCCATGGTAGATCTAAGAACAGCACTCAATAGTAAAAATTCATGTCCCACTGTGACACATTCAGTTACATTGAGTAGGAGAAACAACAGCCTGCCAGAAAGCAGTTCCATCCCAAAGTGCTGGCTCTTTCTGAAAGCACAAGACCAGGCAAAATAACCTGAGATGCACCTACACACCAATATTACAACTAAAAAAAATACACTTGCTGGTTCAGGAATGAAATTTTATATTGTAGAGTGAATTATTTACAGTGTAAACAGTATAATTTAGAAATAAAAACGACACCATAAAAATCATGACAGAATCCCTTTAATGAAGGCTGTCGGGCAAAGACCTCATCAACAAGCCAATGAGGTGTTTGACCCAACAGTATTTTAAAACCTGTCCCACTGATATCTGCCCAATATTGGCCAAGAATGAGTCACTAAATCAATGCAATGCCAATGTTAAAATGTTAGCCAACTTAATCCTTCGTTTTGTTGCTGCTACGAAAAAAACTTTATTCTTATATTGGCTTTTAGAATCTCCCCCCTCCATGAAAGATATTTTATCACAGATAAATAATTTGTGTTGGCAAGAAGCTATATGGGCAAAAACAGCTGAACCACATTTAAAGCGCAAATTCATGGATGACTGGTCTCTTTTTTTCAAACTAATCGATCCTGGTCAAAAAACTAAAGTCTTAGAACTATTACAAATCTAATTATATTGAAATGTAAGGTGGCTTTATCAGTTCATGCATATTTTGGATACTTGATACTGCCATTTTTGTTGATAATTCTTTTTACATTAATTAGTAAATCCACTGAGTGAAGTTTGGTTTATTATTGTTTCTTTACTTCATTATTTTATTTACTATGTTAATTATTTTCCTTTGGAATGTGTGCTTTTGAGTATAAATTTATAGATATGTGTTTGTATCTTTGGCATGTTATACAGCATTGTATATTCTTTTCTTCTGTTATCTTGACATACTTAATCTGCGTAATATATTCTATTGTGTTTATGGAAAACTCAATAAAATTATTGAAAAAAAAAAAAAAAAGTGAGTCACAGTTGAAAAAAAAAAAGTAAACGCTATGCTTAGTTGCAGATGTATCCAACTTGTTCTTCTTTATTTGCTCCTTGAGGACAGTTCTCTCCACCTTGGTATCTAAGTCAGCTTTAACACATCAACAGAGTCATGTAATAAAATGTAAACCCCCTTGGCGCAAAAATCCCCTCCCCTTCTCCCCCCTGGCCTACCTGTCCCCCCGGGCAAATGCCCCTAACTTGTTACTCACCCATCTGTGCAGGTCCTGTCCACGGAGTTCACAGGTACCATCTTCTCCCAAGAGGTCTTCTTCCTGCTTTGACCGGCATTTACCAGTCAGGAGCATTTACCGGTACCGGCAGTAGATCCGTACCCGTAAATGCTCTTACTGCGCATGCTCCAGAAGATGCCGATTAATCCAGGAAAAAGACCACTCGGGAGAAGATGGCGTCTGTGAACTCCGTGGACAGAACCTGCGCAGAGGGGTGAATAACAAGTTAGAGGCATTTGCCCGGGGGACAGGCAGGCCAGGGGGGAGGGGGGGCAACACGGGGGGGGGATTTTTGTGCCTAGGGGGTTTCCTTCTCCTTTAAGTTTGCCTGAATCGAGCTACCCACAGCAACCAATCAGATGCTTGCTTTCAAACAGCTGACTTGCAAATGCTACCTGTTGGATGGTTGCTAGATACCATCAGATCATTTATTGCATAAGCCTTTAAGGGTCATTTACAAACATAGTTGCAAGTGTTCATCAATGTTATTTAGCCCTAAACATACTCCTAGCTTTTCCAAATTGTTATGCTCAGAGTATTTAGAGTTGATCCTTATTATTTCCTACTCCCATTATTTCTCTCTGCGTTCTTTCTCTTTTTCCTTTCTCTGTTCTCCCTTTCTCTCTACCTCTGCATTATTCAGTCCCAGACCGTTCGCTTCATACATTATAGCTAACAACGTTCTGGCACCAAAATAAGCTTGTGTAGTTTCTATTTATGAAATGTGCATCTGTATAAACAATAATTCATCATGAAACTGTCTTTCAGTGCAAACCATGAAACACAAACATAGAATTTGATTTCTAAAAAGATCCAATAGCTTGCTATATTCTGCCCACTTCATTATTCTTGTCTTTAGAATAGAAATCAGACATCTGCTGAAAATACGTTTCTTGACTTATGGCATTTCTTTTATGTTTATTATAATACTTATTGCCTCCTATAATTACTTATCTCTATATGTGACCAAAATACATTGCAATTGTTGAAAATGTCAAATATGTCCTTATCGCTAAATCTTTCAGCATTCTTGTATCAGACATAATGGGGCAAATTCACTAAGATTCACCGTGCTTCGCCGCACTTCGCCAGGCGTAGTTTCGCCAGCGCTCCGCAAATTCACTAAAATCCGAAGTTGCGCTCAGGGGTAGCGTAAGGTTGCGAAGTTGCGCTAGCGTTGATTCGCTATGTAAAGTGAAGTTACGCTAGCGAAGGCTAATTTGCATACGTCGCCAAATTCAAATTTCAATGGAGAAATACGTATCAGCACTACAAATGCCAAGAAAACCTTCAAATCATCAAATAAAATTTTTTATTTTGCCCTACACATCTGCCCACTGTCTAGGTAAGTTGCCATGAGTCAGGAAATGTAGGGGGGAAGGAGGGGAGCCCCTACAAAAAAATCAGATCACCAGGAATTTTTAGTATTTGTCACCAAAAACTGCAACTTTTTTGGATTTGGCGCCCGAAAACCACAAAATCTTCAGATTCTTGTACAAAACCCAAGGCAGATCAGAATATCTTGGGGACTTCTACATGAACTCGGCAGGTCTGAGTTGGAGTTCTTTTTTTATTCCGACTTTTAACACCCTTGGGGTTTAATAAATTGCAGAAAAATCATGTCTTTTTTTACAGTGTTTTTTTGGGTTATCGGCGTTTAAAACGAGCCGCAAAATAATGCTTTTAGAATGTGACTGACCTCTCAGGGGGCCCTAAGTGTTTGAGAGCTGGGTCTAACCAAAAACCCTAGTTATAGAGAAATTTGACTAGGATGTTTACCTGCTGTCTGAAATATGCATGCATTTATATCAGGGTCATTATTAAAAGAATCTTTTGTAACCTTGTCCTGAACTTAGATGTGGGTTTAAAACAAAATTGACAGAAAAAACTCAATGAAGGCTGGCACCTACCGGACCACAAGTAGTCGAAAACCAGGAGCCAAAGAATTAATGTTTAAAAGAGTACACATTTATTTTCCATAATTAAAACAAAAAGCCTGATGCGTTTCATGCCAACAGAGGCAGCCTATATCACAGAAAAATAGTTACATCACTAGTGACTTGTGACTAGACATTTAAACATGAAAATGGACATGGCACAGCAAATTATTTAGAACTTATTTAGAAGAATTAATTAGAAATGTTCTAAAGTAAGGTTATGGATTTCAGATCATCCTGATTTTATGTGTATGAAATGCAAAAGGGGACGAATATAGAAATTGATGCCTATGAACTCTTCTTCTCTTTCTTTGAGATCTGAGATTTATTCAATTACATTTTACCATAGAGGTGCTAAGGGCTTTATGTTTCAGTTTCGCAACAACAATATGAAGTATGGGCATGCTACCTCACTTCTGGATGGCATGATATCACGTTTGGTTAGAAATTGTTCATGTCTCTGCTACTACTGAGGTCCTGTTTGACAGAAGCAGCAGAAGGCTTGGTCCACAGCCAAAATTGGAGAACAGAGGTTTGATATAATAGATACAATTTTGGATTAACATAGTAGTCATAGCGGATTATTTACTAAACTCTGAATGGAAAAATCCCGAAAAATTTGTGATTTTTTTTTATAAAATCGGACTTAAATAAAAAAAAAAAAAATTCTGAATTTATTAAGCCCTGGGGATGGAAAAGTCTGAATCAGAAATTTCAGCATCTCAGACCTGTCGAGGTTGCATATAAGTCAATGGGAGAAGTCCCAATGATTTTTTGATGTGCGCTTGGTTTTTGGCAATACCCCAAAGTTTTTGGGGGCGCAATATTTGGGCCCCAAAGTTTTTGGGAGTTTTTCGGGCAAAAAAGGATATGATATCTGAGTTTTTGGGTGAAAAATCCGAGCAGATTTGATTGGAGTTTGTAGCAGAAAATGTTGAGATAAAATTGGACTTTGATAAATAACCCCCCTAGTCTTTCAATATCAAACTGGGAAATCCATTTTGGAACCACATGGTAGTTAGGAGATTCAATGAAATTGTATGTCATTACCAGGAGTGGAACTGGATGAAAATGTTTGTTAATGTTTTTAAAAAAAATTAAATATGTGTTTGAAAGCATTTTGCAAATTGCAGAAATGTGGAAATAATATAGCGAATAGGGATTACTGTCACTCATGGTTTTGAACAATGTCAGGATAAAATCAAAGTCACAAAGTGATAACTATAAAGTGTGAAATGCACATTATACATTATTTTATACTGACCTGGGGCAAAATTCTGCCACATTTGCAAATATTTATATGTGCAAAGAGACTTTTAAAAGAAGATGTGCTTTTTAACATGATCAACGTCTGATGGCTTGTGTCTCTTTTTCTCATTATATTTACTATGTTACTATGTAAACAGAAAGATTCGGAGGCTTCCGTGGGTCAGACAGCAACTGATAACATGATTGGCTTCCATGGAAACATCACCATTTGAGCAAATATTTTGAAGATAGGCTTAACAGTAAGATGAAGTTCAATCAAAATGCATCTTCTGTACTGAAATCTCAAACCTTAAATAAACATTGACATCATCTAGCACCCGATTAATATTAACGAAAATAAATTAAACATAGAAAATGAAACAGTTCTCATAGTATATTATTTAAGTACAGGTATGGGATCCGTTATTCCGGAAACCCCATAGACTCCATTTTATCCAAATAATCCAAATTTTTAAAAATGATTTCCCTTTTCTCTGTAATAATTAAACAGTAGCTTGTACTTAATCCCAACTAAGATATAATTAATCCTCAATGAAGGCAAAACCAGCCTATTAGGTTTATTTAATGTTTACATGATTTTCTACTAGACTTAAGTCTCGAGCATTCTGGATAACAGGTCCCATACCTGTATAATTATTATTGTTGTTATTATTATTATTACAGATTAAAGATTTTATATAGTTCATATAGCATATAGTTTACATAGTATACTATATAGTTATATAGTACAGGTATGGGACCTGGGGTTTTCCATTTCATAACACAAGTTTATTTTAAGAATGACAAATAAAAACATCAATACAAATAATAATAAATGTGTCCCTAATTCTTCACAGTGTTTTATCTGCATATTTAGAATTATTTTTATAGAATGAGCCACCTAGGAGGAGTGGTCTGACAACTATGGGGAGAGTTGTCACCTGAGAGGAACGACAATGGGAACCTAGAGGCTTTATGTTAATTTATTTATTCCCCTGTACTACGCTAAGAAACAGACACGTCAATTTGTTCATATAAGAGAGATTCCACAAAAACATCTATGTTCAGGGATAATATTACTGTACTGTGCTATGGGCACAACCTTTAAATTAAAGCCAAACACTGAGCATTTTGTTTAAAAAATATGGACGTATAATCAGTGTAGGGGGATTATAAAAAAATAAACATGTTCCTAGTGTTATTTTAAACTGCCAAATTGTACTTACACATGTTTCTTTTATGTAAGAGGTTTAACTCCAAGGCTACGTTCTCCACTACTGCCCCAGTTCTAATGTATTTCCACTTGTATCACTTCCACTCCTTCTTAATCCATTATTTCCTTCTTTCTTCCATTGACCTTCTTTCCTTTCTAAACCAACAACAAACGGGAAAAAAAGTTAAAGGAATTGTGAAATGACATTAGCAAAAAGAAAATATCTGAGCTAAGGGAGAATCATTTACTACATTGTTCCGCTAAACAGGCAAATGGAAATTCCAAGTTGACTGGGTTTATCAAGGATTAGGGAAAGGAAGCGTTACGTGCAACCTCCCTGCACTTCTGACTAATGAAGCTTTTTAACTTTTCATGCTCGGCATTTTGGGTTTTTACAACTGCTTCCGTTCCGGTTCATTTAATATCCTATAATAACGACCCTTACGGCTTATCTGTGCATCATCATATATGCCTCGCCTGTATAAACAGGTACACATACTGATGTAATTTCACTATAACAGTTACTCATTGTATATGAAGGGAAGAAATGCTCAAGATTTCTCAATTTTTTTTCGGTAATAGAAGTTTGAAATCTTGACTTTCTCATATTGGGATTTTCCCATGCATATACCTGCTGCTTTTACAGGAATACACCGAACACAAATATCATGTATATGTAAGACGCTCCCGGCTCGCCTCTAGAAGTTCTGTGCACAAACGCGTACTTCCGGTATCCTGGCTGGTTTGACGCTGGCGTCTTAAAAGCCCAGTCCCCATTTCGTGAGTTCCCAAACTGGTTCTAGTGTTACTGTACCTGCCGAAGCATTTGTTTGTGACTTTGAATTCCTGATTTTGACTTCTGCCTGACCCTTGACTACGATTTCTGCCTCCTGTCTTGCACTCATCGTCTGACTTCGACTACGTCTTCTCTTTATCTTTGCTGGTACCTTGTTTATGAACTTCTTACACAGTTCCTTGTTGGCTTCCACAGCAGAAAGCCAAAAGGGCGTCGGTCAACACCGGAAACCCCACTGTCCACCTGTGCGTTCAAAGAAACTGTCGCTGAACAAGGTTCCTGATAACGTGGTCATTACAGTATATCCACATACATAGCCAATGGATTAGGAGAATCTTTTATTACAATATTACCTACAGAGCATCCCACCACATCACAACCAGGTGAAATTTCTGCTCCTCAATTCTAGGGGGGGAGGTGTTCTGGTCCTTTGGTCTCTTCTGCATGATAAAAGATCCCCCCCTATCTGTCTATAGTGTCCTCTAAGGGGTTTATAAACAGTACTCATGTTCAATGGCAAGCTCCTCTTCTCCAGAGAAAAAGCCAGCTCTGATAGTCTTTCCTAATAGTTTAATTGTTAGATTCTCCTTACCAGTTTAGTTGGCTGTCTCTGCACTGTAATGTAGCTCATTAATATCCTTCCTATGGACTGGTGCCCAAAACTGCACTGCATACCCAAGGTGAGACCTTGTTTTCATCCCTTGAGTCAAAGAGCCAAAGCTTAGAAATGCAATGCAATATGTTCTCCAAATGGCACAGGCCACCAACACAATTGATCATTTACATTAGTCCCTAACCCAGTGGTGCTTACATTTTAAGGTCTCTTGCTCATGCTCAGTGATGTATTTAGGTGCAGCACTGGCCCATGAACTCCACAGCTTGCTTGTGACATCACTTCCACGTACTTGTGACATCACTTCTGCTGCAGCATGCTCCCAAAGAGCCAGCTACCCGTCACCTCCCACTTCTGCTGTGGCCTCCCTAAGATCCAGGTACCCCCCAGCTCCACTGTCTTTTTTTTAGATAGATTTAGATAGCAAGGTTTCCGGTAGTGGCTGGGGCATTTTTAATTTTTTCTTTGAAAATTTAATTTTTTTACATAGGCACCTGAGTTCCATCCTGTTAAAGCTGCCGTCCTCATCAAGTGCCTATATATAAAAATGGCTCTGCACATATTTTTAATTTTAACCAGGGGCAATTTAATACGTTATCCCATGTGGGCGGCTGGATAGTCATAGAGTACTCTGGCAGAAGCCAAACTGAGGAATCAAGCAAAATTTCATTCAGAACCACTAAGCTGCCATTCTACCCACTATTCACTGATCTTCAATATGGGAGGAGGTAACTGTCTGTTTCAGATCATAAGGGGGATTAAAAATGACTTGATACCCAAGCAGCAAACCTACCTTATCTATTACAATAAACATATTCTGCATTCTTAAAAATACACTAGACACAAACAAAAGAGATCCCTCTAACTACTCATGAAACCTGGAAACAAAATAATATATATATATATATATATATATATATATATATATATATATATATATATATATATACAGTATATATATATATATATATATATATATATATATATATATATATATATATATCCTGCTAGTATTGTAATTAGGGATGTAGCGAACTGCCGATTTGGTGTTCGCGAACGCCGTTCGCGAACACCGGCAAAAAATGCGAACGTTCGCGAACAGTTCGCGAACTTCGAACACCCGCTAAAATCGTTCGATTCGAACGATCGAAGGATTTTAATCATTCGATCGAAGGATTTTCATTCGAATCGAACGATCGAAGCCATTCGATCGAATGCTTTTCATTCGATCGAATGCTTACAATCGTTCGAACGAATGGAAATCGTTCGATTTTTAGCGGTCGAAGGAATTCGAATGGTCGAATGGTCGAACGACTTGTATTCGAATCGAACGCGAACTCAAAATGCGAACGTTCCCAAACGTTCGCGAACATTCGGCGGACGCGAACGGTTGAAGTTCGCGCGAACTAGTTCGCGGGCGAACAGTTCGCTACATCCCTAATTGTAATGCAAGGAAGCCTTGTATAAGATCATGTCACTTTGGACAAAATAATTTAGATATACTTACAAAGGGCATATTATATTCTTAAACAGTTACATAGTTTTAGTTTGTACATCAGGCATTTCAACCGGAGACAGAGCGCTGAAGGTTGTACATCCCTGAGATTTAGCCACTCAGATACAGGCCCCAGTCTCCGGCATTGTCATTTCTTTCTAACTCTACCCATAGACCAGTCCTAATTATGAGACACCCAACAGGCTTTGTAAGACTGAGATGAATGATGGTTCCACATTGGCAGGAGGGCTGGTTGAGGCTTAGTATAGTATAACTATCCAACAAGAGTAAGATGACTCACTGGACTGGATTACATTACCTGTGAAAATGGATTCTCTGGGTTTAATAACACAGACAGCAGGGAGAATGTGTCAGCTAAATTCCAGTGATTTTTCTTTTTACAAGCTCCTCTCCATAAATGGTATCTAGATCATTTGTGACTGCTCTGGGTATTTAGATTAATTTGTATTTCTTTTGTCTTATACTTGTCTTTAGAAACGTATACACTGCAGAGGCTTTATGTCCATTCTATTAAATCGTTATACAGGAATTTCCTGACAGCCGCTGACAGCCTGTCGCTCATGAGCAAAAGCACAGACTTAAGACATGTCTTGCCTGTTTTAGAACAGAAGATGTTTCCTATTACTTGTGTGTGTGCAGCTCATTTATGTACTAAATAGGTGCAGAGCACAACATTGCGAGGCACAGGCCAGTCCTGTCCTGACCGTTTGCCTTAGTTGGGGTTTGGAGTCACGTGCCAAGTAATTTCGCTTAACCTGGCTCTAAAAAACAACGAAAAGACATCAAACTATCTTTTAATGTAAATATGGGCTCCCTTTACTTCAGGCATCTCTTATTATTAGCTACACCACTCCTAAGCATAAATATATCCAATAAAAAAGTAGCTCTTAATAATTTATTTCAACGTTTTTGGTTCATTGCAACAGAATTCTGTATATACAGTATATATAAATTTGTTTTGCATATAGTCAATTTCCAAATGGCAGATCTACCAGAAATAAAGGCTTATGAAGCTGATAATGAAAGATTGGGTCTGGAATATACTGATGAGTATATCAAAACTTTGCTATTAAAAATCGCTACACCTACCCTACACAGCCCCCCCACTTCTCTGCTCCCCCCCAGCCTAGGTGTTACCTCCTGTGATTGCCCCTAATTTTTTTATTTAACTCTCCTTGCAGAGTCAACGCAGAGATGCTCATGGGCGCCATCTTCGTCTCTTTGGTCTTCTTTGGGAAGTGAGCAGTGTAACGTTGTATGCGCAGTTGGAGCAGTCTTCCTGTTTGTGACAACCGCGCATACGCCATAAGTGACGGAAATTGGCGAAGTGAAGGAAGAAGACCCGAAGAAGAACGAAGAGCCAGAAGATGGCACCCGTGAGCTCCGCTGCGCTGACTCTGCAACTTGTACCTGGTTTTTAAACACATGCATGGTCAGTTGTAACACATCAGGGGCAATTGTGGTTAGTGCAGCTTATCAGGTGGCCACAATTATACCCAGTGAATGCAAAGCATTTTGACCATGCATTCCAGAAGTGATCCAACCACCAGTGGGAAAATGCATGGCTCAGCTTGCACCCGACTTGTGTAAAAATGCAAAATACATTGTATCCCTTTCGATGCCTCAGATGCAGTTGTAATGAACTTGGAGTTTCCAGTTTCTCCAGTTTCAGTTTCATCTGAATGCACAGCTTAGATACAACACTGCTCCTGAGTCTCAGTCCTTTGAAAATAATCATGAAAAATATAGAATTACAAGGGCAAAGCCATGGAACTTGGTGATTTGCCTACACTGTCCTGTCACGCTAGTCCTGTACCAGCAGGTAAAAGCACTATAAAAAGCATATATACCTATGAAATTACAATTTACAATCTGCCGCTGTGTAACATTACGCTTATTATGTGTTTGTTTTATAACTAGTTGGGATGAACCTACATGACCTTCATGTCTATTCTCTATTTAGCACGCTACTTCACTAAATGTGTGATATACTGTATACAATATAGTAGTATATATAAATATATAGTGAATAAAGTACCCCCTCTTGTAAAATATAAGGATATTATAAGTTACCGAGGAGTTTCATGACCATATAAAAACACGAGGCCGAAGGCCGAGTGTTTTTATACAGGTCATGGAACTCCGAGGTAAGGTAACTTCTAATATCCTCATATTTTGCAACTGGGGGTACTTTATTAATTATAATACACAAATTTCAATGAGTCATGTGACAGAAATGACATCAGAACTCACCGTTTATAAGGATATAATTTACAGGATATTCATGGCTTTTGTGTATTATATAGTGAATAAAGTACCCCTATTGTAAAATCAAAGGATATTATAAGTCACAGAGGAGTTCCATGACCATATAAAAGCACGAGGCCGAAGGCTTCATTTTCTCCATATTTCCCAACAAGGGGTACTTTATTTATTATAATACATGTGACAGAAATGACATCACTACTCACCATTTATAACTGATTACATCACTACTCACCGTTTATAACTGATGACATCAGAACTCACCGTTTAGAAGGCTATAATTTACAAGATATTCATGGCTTTCGTGTATTATATAACACACAAAAGCCATAAATATCTTGTAAATTATATCCTTATAAACGGTGAGTTCTGATGTCATCAGTTATAAACGGTGAGTTCTGATGTCATTTCTGACTCACTGAATCTTATTATACTAAATAAAGTACCCCCAGTTGCAAAATATGAGGATATTAAGTTACCTTCGGCCTCGTGTTTTTATATGGTCATGAAACTCCTCGGTAACTTATAATATCCTTGTATATTACGATAGGGGGTACTTTATTCACTATATATATACGTATATACAGTACAGTATATATATATATATATATATATATATATATATATATATATATATATATATATATATATATAGTATATATATATATATATATATATATATATAATGATATATCTTCTGTATCCATACCCCAATCAAGCGATTTCAGAGGTGCACGGCCAATTCCAATTCATATACTCACAATTTGGAATAAAATATTTCCAGGCCAGCACTTCCCTTGTGAAATAAGTGTCTTTTTATTATTATACACACACTACAGTGCTCCAACGTTTCGGTCCCTCTTGAGAGAAAATCCAATCCGGAAATGCTATGAAATTAATAGTTACACTAACATAAAAACATGTAAAATGGGCACTTTGCGGTTATTTTCAGTTTCCAAACGTCTCTGCCCGATCCGTTGTGTTAGGAGTTGGATTTGTTCAAGCCATTATATTTCCCTCCTCACAGCGTGTTCCTTCTCGGGTGCACCTTGGCTGACGTCACTAGGCCCCGCTTGACGCGTTTCGTCACTACGGACTACCTCAGCCTGAGAGTGTGAGTGTAACTTTTAACCTATGATTATTTATTAAAAAATATTTTTACACTATATGAAGCCCATCTCTCATAGCATATCATTGGATTTCGCATAGCAAGGATAACAGAATTCCTAGACAGGCGCAAAATAACCTAAACGTTTGTGAGTACCCACCTTGCCCTGATGGTGGCCCCCTAGAAACTATGGTGAATGCTGGAGTGGGTCTCACAAAAAGTTAATCACCCACATAAAGAGGTGACCAAATTGGATATAATCTACTACACTATATTCCTATCATTGTCTCCCTTTACTGTTAATCCAGAAAATGACTGTGTTGTCATCAGAATAGGGATTTAGAAGAAAATAAACATATCACACACTTTTCTAAGGGCACATTTACCTAAGGTCGAATATCGAGGGTTAATTAACCCTCGATATTCGACCGTCAAAGTAAAATCCTTCGACTTCGAATATTGAAGTCGAAGCATTTACCGCTATTCCTATGATCGAACGATCGAAGGAATAATCGTTCGATCGAGCGATTAAATCCTTCGAATCGAACGATTCGAAGGATTTTAATCCATTGATCGAACGATATTCCTTCGATCAGAAAATTGTTAGGAAGCCTATGGGGATCTTCCCCATAGGCTAACATTGGCTTCGGTAGGTTTATGGTGGCGAACTAGGGGGTCGAAGAATTTTTTAAAGAGATAGTACTTCGACTATCGAATAGTCGAACGATTTTTAGTTTGAATCATTCGATTCGAAGTCGAAGGTCGTGGTAGAAGATCGAAATAGCCCATTCGATGGTCGAAGTAGCCAAAAAAAACAACATTCAAAATTCGAACTATTTTTCCTCTATTCCTTCACTCGAGCTAAGTAAATGGGCCTCATAATGTAGTGCTCCTTCAAATCAGTAAATTGAGTGACGAAATTTAGGCATGTAGTTAAATGCTATTATTGTTGTATTGAATGTTTTATTTTCTATTTTACCATGCCTATATCACCTTACCATGCCTAAATCATGCTGCTCCTGTTAAAATCCCCAGTGAGGGTCTTCTAACTTGCTTAAGGAATTCAGTAAAGTCCAGGGGCTCTCTAAATACGTGTAGGGTTGCCACTTGGCCAGTAAAAATTATGGTTAATCCCAATGTTATCAATAGGGAAAAAAGATAAATATATAGGAAGGCCGGTATTTTTTTCCAGAAAAGGTGGCAACCCTAGATACGTGTGGGGCTTACAAATTAAAGAATTACTATGTGTGGCATATGACATATTTTCCCAGCATGCCATTTGAGAAGGAGGGGGCAAGTAAGGTGCATTATCATCTACTGTGCTAGGGATTCAAATTAACATAGGATATGCAATGGTTAGAGGACCTTGTGCTAAGTACCACTAAGATTTTAAAGGTCAAGTTTCACCAAGTCCTAAATTTCTCAACCAAGATCCTGAGTGTACCACTCAAGTGAAAAAATCATAAATTGCCAGGAAATATTCATGACTATTTCATGAAGGTCATCTTAAGTAGGCCACCTAACCAACCTCAATCCAAAGAAAATCTAAAAAAAACATCATACAAAAATGCTGGATAGAAACAAGGTGAAGGTCACCAGGACCTTCATTAACAAGACCTCCATAGTATAATATAAGGACAATGAACAACTCAGTATAACAGATTGATGGACTATATGAGTTTACATGGACCTGTCATACTGTCATGGACACTGTGAAACCTTTCTACTGTATATCTGCAAAGGATATAGCTTGATAAGAGTTTTTATAAATTATCTGAACTTAATATTTGGATATATAATTGAGCAAGACTTTGAAAATAACTTGCATTTCAGCTATATGCTTATATCGAAGTGGCTTGTTATCCACTGTTTGCAATTGTTGTATCCTTAAATTTTATATTCTATTGATCTCAAGATGTAAGAGAATTGTGCTTTAATCATGAAGATGTTGTTGCTAGAGTCAAGCTAGTTAATATGGGGGGTTTTAAACAATATTGTACACACAGAATGACAGGTTCCTGGAAATATAGCAAAGAAACTGAAATAGAACAAAAGCATGTCGAATTACCCACTTAGGTGTAATTAAATCGGGCTGAGAAAGGAAATCAATGTACAATATGTATTGCACAATTCGTAATGCCACAAAATCAGGGTGGTTGCAAAGTGGTTATAAAAGTTGCTTAATCATACGGAACGATTACAAAACAGAATCAAAGGGTGAACTTGACTTTTGAGGCACAAATGTCATACAGGAGTTGGAAAATTCATAATGGGGGGCTCATTTACAATGATACAGGTGCAAATTGCTCCCTATCAGCAATGAGTTAGCTCAGTCAACTAGCATTTAGAAGACGAAAGCAGTGCACTACTCTGCTTAATCAATCAGGCAGATCCCAGGACAACACCATTGGTGGTTATGCCTCTGGAAGGCTCAATATAATAGGCTTGAATAAGTCAATTGCGCAGGCAATTTATAACTGTCCCAGCTAGCAATGTGTTGACTATCTCCAAATAATGACTCTGTGGTGGTGGTGATGTGTAGTTTGGATTTCAATATATTGGTTTACATTGGTGTGTTAATGTTTTAATTTCGTAGGCATAGGTAGACCTGTAATATGGTCCACCATAAGAATGACCTACCTAGTATGGTACCTTGCAGAGACAAGTATTCTGCCAGTTTCTGCCAGCTGCTCCGAATGCTTTACTCTCCTGGCATCATTCATGGCAAGAGATAAAATAATGATGACAGATTGCTCAATTTATTGGATTCAGAGAAATGTAGGTTTGGCCTCCAGAAAGGGAGTACTTTTATTTTCATTGAAAACATGACTCACTAATGTCTTTATAAACAGTGCAAATCTGTTGGCTGATTAGGAAATTAAATTCAGCAGAAGTGCCACGTTCTTGAGTTCAAGGTTTATATCGATAGTTTAGATGGTGCTTAAAGAAATTACTTTCTCTTTTTCGCTACAACACTTGCATCCAATACAATTAAGTCCAACAAAGCTGTTCTTACCAGCATTTCCACCACAACCATGTTAAAAAACTCTACAGCACATATGCTCTCACTGGGATATCACAGAAAACACAGAGAATAACCATAGTTTACCCGACGGATTCTTAACCAATGGGTCAAGACACAAAAATAGGTCCCTATTTTTTTCTGGGTGAGTCTCCATAAGTACTGATGGGCGAATTTATTTGCCAGGCGCGAATTCGCAGCGAATTTGCGAATTTCATCAAAAAACGGGCGCCGGTGCAAATTTTTTGCCGTTTCGCGAATTTCGCACATTTTTCGGCGAAACGGCAAATTCGCCCATCACTCTCCATAAGCCTATTCAATAATGACAAACATTTTTTGGGATGTAAAGCTGAATCATCAACATAATTTGGGCCCCTTGAGAAAATGTTCTTAAGTGTAACCAGAGAAGCAAATAAGATGGTTAAACCTGCTATACTGTGTTTTGCAGTTACTGAGGTCATGGTGCAAGAACTTCAGTAGTTGGACAGGACAACGTTCTGCAGACCCAAAAAGGGATAACTAAGCTGATCTCCAGCAGATTATGGTAGTATTTTCTTGAAAATGTTTCACCACTCATCCGAGTGACTTCTTCAGTTCAAGTTCCACCAGGTCCTGGAGGAAAGGTGATTCATTTGTGGACTTTTGAGAGCAATGGTGCATGTGGTTTGGGGAATTAAAACCTCAGGATGAGTACTCAATCTGTAGGGCTCATTTACATCCACAAGTACATTCTACAACTTGCACTTTTCCCTAAAATTAGTTGAGCCTAATCACTAAAAGGTCCTTCCTACCTTCTGTTCCAAATAAGGTGTTGCTGCGTCAATTGACATAGGGGAACCTTGGAGCTACTGCCACCTTCAGATCCACTGGTAGATCCAGGGTTTCCATCTTGCTCTGCATCAATAGGTGCAGCACACGTCACATAAAGAAATTGGCACAGATATCCTTCGCGTGGCCAACACCAGAAATTATGCCAGAAAGACTTTGAAAATATTTGGAGCTTGGTTTGTGATTTTGTCTATTTTGCCCAATTCCCACAATACAGCAAAAATGCTGCATTGTGGGGAAAAAGCATAGCAATTGCATTTGAAATTGCACTTTGCTCACTGCGCCTAGGCTTGTGAATGTGTCTTTATGTCTTTCGAAATAATCACATGCACGCCCAAGCCCTTCGGGTTACATTCTGCCTGGTGCACAGACCTTATGGCACTCCCAAAAACTTAGTAGCAAGAAATTAGGACTGGCACACAGAGCGATTCAAACAGGGGACAAGCCCCTTGTGCGTTTATTGCGTCACAACGTTTCAGGGCATTCCCCCTTTGTCAGGTGATACAATTTATAATGAAGCAATAGAATTATTAATGAATCAGATGAAAATTGAGCATAGGACTGGCCAGATATGGGATGACTTTGACGTAGTTGGCCAGCTTAAATATATTGCAATATATGGACAAACAATCCCTGTTTTGTTTAAAGGGTAAGGCATTTTTCAGTAGCAGTATGCACAAAATGTCGCTGTCTTATATATATTGATAATGGGTTGAGTGCAGAGGACTCTTGTATTTGTCTATATGTATTTTGTGGTCACAGCCTCATTGCACCCCCGCCTAATGGTTTTAAAATTTAGTGGTGAGCACAACTTTTTCTTGTTCAATGTGTCCTCACTGCCTGGTTAGAAATTTTGTATTAGTGATTTATGTTCGTTAAGGTGAACCTTTATTGCTCTTTGTGTCTGACCCACATATGCCATGCCGCATGGGCACTTAATACAATAGATCACCCCTTTTGAGTTACATGTATGAAAGTCTTTGGTGTTATGTGGGGGTTCCTTTCAGTGGGTGCATCACACTCTCACCTTTTATAGCAGTGGCCACGGTTATGGCATGAATAAGTTCCTGTGGGAATTTTTTTAGATGTAGCGTTTGTACTTTTTTGCTTGATCTTATTTTTTCTTCGTTTATAGGAAAAGATTGGAGGAGAAGAAAACAGATTGGCTATTTTTGGATCGTTCCCAAGAAAACCCCAGTATTTGAGTATCATCTGTTTAATAAATTTGTAACTAGGGTTATATGTTGATACGAATGGGATTCTTTGAAAATTATCTTTTTTTCTCTGCTGTAACAGGTTCTCCCTTGTTATTCTACCTATGTCCTCCTGAGTTCTTTTTAACTCCTCCTGTTTGAATGATTCTCCTGACTCTCATTAGTTGGCTTTTGGGTAACCCTTTAAATAATTTTGGTGCATGAAAACTTGTTGGTCTCATAAAATTATTCCGATCGGTGGGCTTAGTGTAAAGCAGGGGTCCCCAACCTTTTTCACCCGTGAGCAACATTCAGATTTAAAAAAGAGTCGGGGAGCAACACAACCACAGAAAATGTTCCTGGGTGGTGCCAAAAAAGGGCTGTGATTGGCTATTGGTAGCCCCTATGTGGACTGACAGCCTACAGGAGGTTCTGTTTGGTAGTACATCTGGTTTTTAAGCAACCAAAACTTGCCTCCAAGTCTGGAGTTCAAAAATAAGCATCTGCTTTGAGGCCACTGGGAGCAACATCCAAGGGGTTGGAGAGCAACATGTTGCTCACGAGCTACTGGTTGGGGATCACTGGTGTAAAGGGACTTGCTGAATTTACCCTCACTTAAATGTATATTAACGTCCAAAAAATGAATAACGGTGGGGTGACTTTCAAGTGTAAATTTTATTGTGGGATGAACCGAATTAAGATATAGCAGAAAGGAATTGAGGAGTTCTTGTGAACCTTTCCAAATAAAGAAGGTGTCATCCATGTGCCGCATACATGAGTCAATGTAGTCTGCGAAATCAGTGTTGGAAAAAATAAAATTCTTTTAAAAAAAATCCATATAAATGTTGGCATAAGCAGTTGCCAAGTTTGCACCCATTGCACAACCCTGTACGTGTAAGTTAAAATCACTATTGAAGGTGAAATAGTTCTCAGTAAGGAGCAATTCCTGATTTGGCTATTTAAATGCTGTTTACGTATGTGACTGTATCACCTGATGAAGGGGGAACGTCATGACACAATAAACGCACAAGAGGCTTGTCCCCTGTTTGAATCGCTCTCTGTGCCGGTTCTAATTTCTTGCTCCTTATGTCTTTCCACTTGCATTGACCTAACTAGTTCTACTGGTTACTATTGCTCTCACAAACTCTCTCTTTCATTTCTTAGGTTCTATTGTTCCTTTATCTTTGACATCTGCGGTTCTTATCGCTGTAATCAGTGCAAAGCTTTCTGAGAAGCACATGCATTCATTTAATGGAAGTGTATGTTGGTTTTGCGTTTTTTATCACTGTGCAAGTACAAACTCATCAAACACTGAGCACAATGTATTTTTTTTTTTTTTTGGAATATTGCCTTTGATCGCTTCCATATGTTCTAATATGTTTGTACTTGTTTATAAAATGGATCCAGTTTGAGGCAGGCTCACAGAAGATATAAATATTAATCAAGGAGAGTTCACTCCAAACAATGATCCTTGCCATTTATTTTTAAAAGAAACGATTCCTTATTTCTACAACTCCTTAGCGGTAATTAAGGGGGCTTGGTTTATTCCTTGCCTTCTAATTGTCTGCATCTTTGTTATTAGCAGGAACTTGTCTCAGGTCAGAGTTTGCACAAACAGAAGAATTTCCCTGCGCGTTTCATGCATGCTTCTGTTCCGTGGATGTCTAGGAGTGGACCTCATTTGAAGCAACTGTAAGATAAACACTACTTGAAGATAATGCAAACAGTGTAGATTGAAAGATACACCATTAGCTAAACTAAATAATGATGGGGCCTACTTTCCTGGATTGTTTAAGTAGCTTTTAAATAGCATGCCGTGTCGGCTTTAGAAGCTGATATTTATAGAACTTCACCCTTAATGGAACTGTCACATTTGCTCAGTTCTGCCCTGTTCATCCCAAGCTTTGCTGCTCTTCCCTTTCTCCACTCTTGCACTTATGCTTTGCCCCATTTGTTTTTTCCTCTGCTTTTCTTTGTCCTTGAGCTGCAGACACTCGTCCGCAGAGGTGATTCTCCTGACTTTTTGGCTTTTTAGGTAACCCTTTAAATAAATTTGGTGCATGAAAACGTGTTGATCTCAAAGGGGCAAATTCACTAAGATTCGTAGTTGCGCCAGCGTCCGCTTCACCGCACTTCGCTAGGCAAATTTTCACCAGCGCTACGCAAATTCACTAAAATCCGAAGTTGCGCTCAGGGGAAACGAAAGGTTGCGAAGTTGCACTAGCGTTAATTCGCCAGGCAAAGCGAAGTTACGCTAGCGATGCTTAATTTGCATACGGCGCCAAATTGAATTTACAATGGAAGTATACGTAGCATCACTACACAAGCCTTGGAAACTTTCAAAACATCAAATATAATTTTTATTTTGCCCTACACACTGTATAGTTAAGGTGCCATGAGTTAGGAAATGTAGGGGGGAAGGAGGGGAGCCCCAAAAAAAATTTCGATCTTTTTCAGCCTATCACCCATAAAGAAAGAAAAAAACGCCAGCGTTTTTTGGGACTTTGAAAAAATGTAAACTTTTTGTTGAAGCAATCCCTATCTACTCTAATGCACTTCGCCTGGTCTGAGGTGGCGAAGGAAGTCTAGCGTAAAAGGTAGAGTTCAGAACAATGCGCGCGTCAGTGAATTTGCGTAGTTACGTCCATTGCGCAAATTCGCCAGGCGTAAGGGTGCGAAGTAACACTAGCGAATTTACGCCAGTGTCCGTTAGTGAATCGACGAATTAACGCTAGCGTTAGGCGCTTCGTCCTTTAGTGAATTTGCCCCAATGTGTCGGAAGCCCTAGCCAGCAAGTCCAGTTGATTTGACTTACTTCTATAGATATACCATGACCTGGATGAATGAGAACTTTCACAAACATTTGTCCTTGAGTTTTTCCCTTTCCCACATTTTTTGATGACCCCTTCATTTCCTCATTCTGCTTTTCCATTCTCTTTTCTACTCCCCCATTTTTTCCCCCTATATTATGCTCTCTTAACCTGCCCTTCTTCTTGTACCAGATTCAGATTTTACCTTTAAAACCCTTGAATTTTATCAGTGCCGGCTGATCCACAATTATTTTTTGCTTATATCACTTTGCATGAGATTCAAAGTTCTTCTTCTGGGATATACAATCCTGTGAATCTCACATCTTGCTTTTTAAGCCCTAGGAGGCATTATTTGCATGGAAAGAGCAGTGGACACCACTGACCTCCAGTGATGGTGTCCAAAGCCTGCCCCCCGAAGCAAGATTGACTCCAACCCAGCTAAATAACAATTTAAAACATTAAAAATAATTGCATCTGTGTCACTCCTGCAAGAATACACCTGTATCTTCTTATGAAGGCCCAGGCCATGTTACTTGCTCTTTCCTTGGTTCTCCTTTCTTATACATCAACATAATGGGAACAACTGAATTCTCTCCAAATCACTTTGCTTGAGGAACCTTGAGGTGGGGAGGTTAGTTTGTAGAAATAAGGAGAAGCAGAAATGTCAAGCTTTTTGATTTCTTTCCAGGATCAAAAGCAAGTAGCCAAATACCTGCCATGAAACAGATCACATTGTTCCTTTCCGAAATATGATTTTGTAACAATCAGAAATATGTACTAACAGTTTCATGCCTTGATAGAATTTGAGATTATTTTCATCTTCTTCTATTACTATTTGCAATCATTGATCTGCACTTTATTATGTAGGCACAGTGGGATTACAGTCAATGGAAGATGATCCCAAAGCAGTGAGTTGATGTCCAAACCCAAAGGCCAGACAGTTATAAATATACATTTCTATATAAATATACACTCTCTATTTAACTCACTCTGAGGTCAGTTCTATTAGAATCCAGATATCCTAGCAGTATATTTTTGTATTGTAGAACAAAACCAGAGCACCCAGAGGCGGCCCACTCAAACATGAGAAGAACCTAGGAACTTTGTGGAAGTGCCTTGTTAGAATCACACCCAGGACCCCACTGCTTCTCATCAGCATTTCTATGTAGTGTGCCATCCTAATTATCAAAGTCTTTTTTATTAATTGTTTTTTTTATAAAGGCAGAGCTATTTGAGCATATATGGTCTAATTGGGTTTGCTAAAGTGGTATCACACAAGGGACTATTTGCTTAAATTAGAAAATACATCTGTTCTGCCAAGTATTTGTACTTTGTACTTGGATAGAAAATGTTCCAAAAGACAGAGTGCTGATAGTTGTGGTTGATGGATTATTTTACATTTGGACCAGTGTTATAAGTGGAGCAACCTGGATCCCTGTCCTCACTCAATTTATCAGTAATCAATTATTTGCTTTTGCCTTATGTAGAACAGGACAGCTCCCACCTTCAATTAAAGCTACCTTGTAGCTGCCCCTGTGCCCGGAGTAACCTTGATAAAGGTCCCAAGAGGGACCGAAACGTCGGTTATACATACCATGAAACAATACAAGTTTTTTTCACTGCAAAGACCCCTGGTGCTGGTTTTTTGTTCTCTTTATATATATATATATATATATATATATATATATTGCAAGAAAGAGAGAGAACATATAAATAGATAGATAATAGATAGATAGAAAAAGAGAAAGAAAGAGACAGAGAGATAGATAGACGAGAGACAGAGAGATAGATAGACGATAGAGAGAGAGAGAGAGAGAGAGAGAGAGAGAGAGAGAGAGAGTGAAAGAAAGAAAGAAAGCGACAATAGAGACAATAGAGAGAAAGAGAGAGAGAGAGAGAGAGAGAGAGAGAGAGAGAGAGAGAGAGAGAGAGAAAGAAATAATAGATAGATAGATAGATAGATAGATAGATAGATAGATAGATAGATAGATAGATGATAATAATAGATAGATAGAGAGAGAGAGAGAGAGAGAGAGAGAGAGAGAGAGAGAGAGAGAGAAAGAAAGAAAGAAAGAGAGAGAGAAATATATAGATAATAGATAGATAGATAGATAATAGAAAGATAGATAGATAGACAGATGAAAGAAAGAAAGAAAGAAAGAAAGAAAGAAAGAAAGAAAGAAAGAAAGAAAGAATAGATAGATAGATGATGATGATAATAGATAGATAGATAGATAGATAGATAGATAGATAGATAGATAGATAGATAGATAGATAGATAGATAGATAGATAGATAGATAGATAGATAAAGAGATAGATAGATAAAGAGAGAGAAAGAGAGAGAGATGATAGATAGATAGATAGATAGATAGATAGATAGATAGATAGATAGATAGAGAAAGAAATAGATAGATAATAGATAGATAGATAGATAGATAGATAGATAGATAGATAGATAGATAGATGATAGATAGATAGATAGATAGATAGATAGATAGATAGATAAATAGATAGATAATAGATAGATAGATAGATAGATAGATAGATAGATAGATAGATAGATAGATAGATAGATGATGATAGATAGATAGATAGATAGATAGATAGATGATAGATAGATAGATAGATAGATAGATAGATAGATGGATAGATAGATAGATAGATAGATAGATAGATAGATAGATAGAGAAAGAAATAGATAGATAATAGATAGATAGATAGATGATAGATAGATAGATAGATAGATAGATAGATAGATAGATAGATAGATAGATAGATGATAGATAGATAGATAGATAGATAGATAGAGAAAGAAAGAAATAGATAGATAATAGATAGATAGATAGATAGATAGATAGATAGATGATAGATAGATAGATAGATAGAGAAAGAAATAGATAGATAATAGATAGATAGATAGATAGATAGATAGATAGATAGATAGAGAAAGAAATAGATAGATAGATAGATAGATAGATAGATAGATAGATAGATAGATAGAGAAAGAAATAGATAGATAATAGATAGATAGATAGATAGATAGATAGATAGATAGAGAAAGAAATAGATAGATAATAGATAGATAGATAGATAGATAGATAGATAGATAGATAGATAGATAGATAGATAGATGATAGATAGATAGATAGATAAATAGATAGATAATAGATAGATAGATAGATAGATAGATAGATAGATGATAGATAGATAGATAGATAGATAGATAGATAGATAGATAGATGATAGATAGATAGATAGATAGATAGATAGATAGATAGATAGATAGATAGATAGATAGATAGATAGATAGATAGATATCCAAAGTTGTCTAAGAGTGGCTGCAGAAGTATGTTGGCATGTCTAGATCTACAAGTATAATATAAACTATATGCTAATGAATTTGTTGCGGCTCTTGAGTTGATGAATACGTTTTTAAAAGGCATTTTCTATTTCTCTGTGTTTCAACTCTGTAGAGAACATAAATATCAGTAGTGAACATACAAGCCAGTGTCCTATTCCATCTGTATAGAGTTGGACATGCTGCCTGTAAACTCACAACAAAACCCCATTTGTATCGCCGCAACAGCCTCAATGCAACAGAGTCGACCCCAGATCCTTTTGCAGCGCAGATGTTTGTAATTAAAACACGACACCAGGAAATACTAATCTCCCACTGTTATTATTCCGTAGAAATATCACATAACAAGTGACAGGAGAGTTTACAGCAGAGCAAGAAACCTTCCTCATCACATTCAATGGAAAGAAATAATAATTTTAATTAACTGTGCGGTGCGAGATTAATTTGCCACCCGGCGCTGGTCTGTTTCAAACCCAAATCCATGCGGATTGTGGTGAAGAAAACGAGCCTGTTTCGAGGCATCAAGGAAATAAATGCAATTAAAATGCATCTGAAAATTAAACGGAAAAATGTTATGACATTAAGAATAACATTATATTTAAGGCTGAAGGATCCAATCATCTTTATTTTGGTGCTTTCAAAGGAGTCTGTAAACAGCCTGCAAATCCATTCTGCTCAGCGTTTCTCAATTTTTAGCTCTCTGGGATCAATTAACGGGGCAGAAGAATCGTATAACACATGGTTTATATCTGTGGCCTCCACAACGGAGAAAGGACTAAATCAGACACTGAATTTCTTGTATCATGTCTAAAAGTTAAAGAGCAAAGGAAACGTGAAGTTTATAGTCTCATTTATTGGGTTGGACAATTTATAGCTAGCGATGAACGAATCTGTCCCATTTCGTTTCGTTGAAAAATTCGCGAAACGCATTGAAGTCAATGGGCGTCAAAATTATTAACAATTTTAACATGAGCAACACTTTTTATACGCGCGACTATTTTGTCAAAATGCATTAAAGTCAATGGGCATCCAAATCATTTTGATGCGCGACAATTTTTATCTGCAACAATTTTTTTTCGTCACGCCAAATTTTTCACCACAGTTTCGCGAAAGCAATCGCGGGCTGCGAAACATGGAATTTCATGTCCATGTCTGCCAAATAAATTCGTCCATCACTATTTATAACCTCCAAAACAGACTTGGTTAACTTCATTGGTTCTGTTATACAGTATATAGTGAAGAAAGTACCCCTACTGTAAAATATAAGGATATTACAAGTTACAGAGGAGTTTCATGACCATATAAAAACACGAGGCCGAAGGACGAGTGCTTTTATACAGGCCATGAAACCCCGAGGTAACTTCTAATATCCTTATATTTTCCAACAAGGGCTACTTTATTTATTATAATACAAAAGTTTTAGTGAGTCCTGTGTAAAAATGACATCACTACTCATCGTTTATAACTGATGACAGCACTAGTCACCGTTTATGAGGATATTATTTACAAGATATTCATGGCTTTTGTGCCTGGCACATAGGCAACTAATGATAAGTTTGTTTCTACGGGTCCAGTGCAGTTAATTTCTTGAAAACAAGAATGTCATTGGTTGCTCTGGTCTGGACTAAGAAACTAATGCAAAGTCATACTGGAGCCTTGGGGGCCCACCAGGGCTGCAAAACAAAGGGCCCTCCAGGCCAGGGCCGGAACTGGGGTAGGCAGGGAAGGCACCTGCCTAGGGCGCAATCACTGGGGGGCGGACTTCCCATGAAAAAATTTTTTTTTCGTTCTTTTTATTGTGTCCACTACTTGCCCATTAAAAAGCTATGTTAAGAGAGCCGCCCACCCCAACCATCTTTGTGCGTTTCCTTTTTGCTTTCCCCAACACTCCTCCTTGTACCTCACTGAAGTTAATATCCGACTTTCCTGAAAGGCGCATGCGCAGTATATGCGTTCTGACATCATTGCAAAGGCTCACGCACTTGGTGCGCTGGTGTGGCTCATACGCAATGGAGAATGTGAACGTTGTCTGGACCAATTTTACTTAGCTGTCTCCTGGCACAGGTACATGGGGGCAGGAAGTGGGGCCTAAATAAATGTTTTTCGTGGTTGCACGGGTGTTGGCACATATTCAGGGGGGCCTGGTTACATATTTATGGGATGGTTCCTGGCACAGGTACACAGGGCTGGGAGTTTTGGGCCTGGTAATTAAATATTTAATGTGGCTGGGCTGTATTTGATTCTGGCACAGGTTTAAGGGGGTCCTGGTTAAATATTTTATGTGGCTGCACTGATGCTGGATGCTGACACAGGTTTGGGGTGCAATCATGAAAAGAGGCTGCCTAAATGTTTTATTTGGCTACACTGGTTGCTGGCACAGGTTCAGGAGGAAAAACATCACAGGGGCTGGTTACGGTACATATTTAATATGGCTTTACTGATGCTGGACTCTGGTACAGGTTTAGGGGGGCAACCAAGAAGGGGGGGGTTATATTATGTGACTGTACTGGATACTGGCACAGTTACACAGGGACAATAGGAAAGTTTTTTTTATTTACTGTTTACATAACGTTGAAGTTACATTTATTAATGTGTTGCAAGATTTATTTATTAAAAATTGAAATGTTAAAATGCCAAGGTGGGAAATGGTAATGTGGGAATACTGGGGGGGGAGGGGTGCCAACTGAAGCACTTGCCTAGGGTGCCAAAATACCTTGGCCCGGCCCTGCTCCAGGCAGTCAACACCGGCCTCCTCCCAACCTCGAAACTCCAGGCCTTGATACTCTCATGTGTGAAAGACGCACTGCGCGCATGCTTGAACGCCGACGGGGCGCAACAGCGCCTCTTTATGGGGGAGCAGGTTTGGGCCGGAGGGGGCCTGAGAGGTTTTTTTTCCCAGTGGCCCAGTCCGACACTAAACTAATGCCAAGCTCTGCTTGCAAACGCTTAAAGGCCTGTTTATCAAAATTACAAATTGAGTAATGTTAGAGGTTTTTTTATATGCTAAAATTTTTATCAAATTTTAATGTTTGCTTATTTAGAAATGGAATATTTTAATTGAATAAAAGTATGAAAAGAAATGAAAAAACACAATTTTTCATTTCCAATGGGCCAGTCAATACAGCCAGTGTGTAATGTTCTACCCATGGGGCGACTAGTTCGATAAAAACCAGGTAGCGGTTGGCCAATACCAGTCACTGTCCACTCCATAATAAATACACCGACACTCTGAAAATGGGACGAAGGCATGATTTTGCTTGATCAGGTGTAATGTTATGTTCACATTCTTTTTGGCCCACAATAAGCGAAATAATAAATCTTATGTAACTATAAAGACAGCCCTGAAAATAATAAAGAGAACACAATGTAAGTAATGTTTGAAATGAAACTGGGTTTATGCTCTGAGGGACAAATATTGTAAGGTCACGTCAAGCAACTCCATGGGTGCCTTTTGATGCACTTATCTACAGAGAAGTCAACCATAAAATAAAACCCTTAAATATAGGTTGTCACTACACAAAAGAACATTTTGTAACATGCTGCACAGATTACACAATCTCCTAACCACAAACACCAAAAAAGTTGATTCATTTGCAAACCTTTTAGTTGATGTATTTATACATAACATTTCTTAAAGCTGGAAATAATAATCTGCCATTTATTTGTGAAACAGCACAAAAATCACCCTTAAACATTGCGAAATTGTGCATGATTTTCACTCAGATCCAGCACAGTTATTTATCTCTGTGGGTGCCAATTCATGCAATAATGTACAGAGAAGTCGGTCATAAAATAAAAGCTGCATAAACAGATCCGACTTTGACAGTGGGCCTAGGGGCGCCCGCTATGTAAATCCGGCCCTGTGCATAAACATTTTGGAAATATACAGCCTGGATTCCACTTTCTCAAAATTACACACAAAAAAATTATTGACTTCCATGCTTACATTTAATGGCACAGTGAGATTTGACTCTCCCAGAATGTTCTACGAGACACAGCTGAAGTAGAGAATAAAGGTGGCCATAGACGTAGAGATTCGCTCGTTTGGCATTGAAGTGGGCGATATCGGGCTGATTCGATCATTGGCCCTAGGGCCCAACGATCGGAACGGAGGCCAAACGGGCGGTCGGATTGTGGGACCACATCAACAAAACAATGCTGCCGCGATCCGACGGGATTTTCTAACCTGCCCTATCGGCATGTGCCCAATTTTCGGCAAGACATCGATCGGGAAAGCCCGTCAAGGGGCTCTACACATGGGCCAATAAGATGCCGACTTGGTCTGTCGGCAGCTTTTATCGTAGGTTTTATCGAAATGTAGGGGGGGAATCGGGTTACCCCAAAAAGATTTACGATCTTTTTGCAGCCTATCACCCTGAGAAAATGAAAAAAGGCCAGTGTTTTTTGGGACTTTTTCAACTAAATTTTGAGGAAGCCCTATCTACTGATGTGGCGAAGACAAGTCTGGTGCAAGAGGTAACATTCAGTAAAATCCGCATCTTAGTGAATTTACGTACATTCGCCAGAGCGCAAATTCACCAGGCATTAGGGAGTGAAGTACCGCTAGAGTCTATCTCCTTCGCTAGCGAAGTTACACCAGTACCTAAATTACGTCACACTGGCGGATTTTTGCCAGCGTTAGTCACTTCGCCCTTTAGTAAATTTGCCCCTCTGTGTCATGTCGGATGCACGCTGCGTCAACGTCCGACATTCCTAATACTTACCTTAGATTTGGCGCATCCAACGTAATGCCTGCGATTCATCTCAGCGCGTCGGAACGAAAGCTACCACACTTAAAATCGCCCACGTAGTTCTACGCTAAGAGATGTATCAATACCAGAAGATGTAATGGAGATTGTAAACAGTGATGAATGCCAAATTGCTACTGTTGCTGGACAACCATGTGTAGCCTCCTCTTCCAGTCAAAGGCTATTTAAAAAATAATGTTTGTACATATCTAGTAGTGATGTGCGGGTCAGGGTTTTCCTGACCCGCACCTGACCCTAACCCGCCCTGCTCCAGCCCGTGCCCACCCGCACCTGCGCTTCCGGGGTCCTTTTATAGACCCGCGCCGCCGATGACGTCACAATGATGTTACAAAAGTGGCAGGGTGAGCATACGCGAGACTATAACACAGGAACCTGGAAGTCGGAAGCTTGCATTTGAAGGTGGCAGGCGGGGAGAGCCCTGCGGGTATCGGGTCGGCCCGCACATCACTAATATCTAGGTAGGTGTACTGTGACTAAATGTTGGTCAAAAATGAGGGCACAAACAATAAAAAGCCTAACAACCAGTGGTTTTTACCAAATGATGCCCAGAGTCAGACTGGGCCAGTCCAGTCCTGCTATTGGCACTGCCCCTCCGACCTCCCTCCCGGCCCTCGGCTGTGACCTTGAACAGGAAAAAAGGTAAGTGCCGGAGGGAGGTTGCAGCTGTGGAGGGCAGAGGGCCTGGCTGATGCATCTTCACCGCCCAGGGGGTGTGGGAGCCCCAAAGCAGCAGCCCTGGTGATCCCCGGGCCCCCCAGTCTGACCCTGATGAAGCACAACTATATGGAAGAGCAAGGAGCAGGTTAGATGCTACTGTTGCTGGACTACAATGTGCAGTCTGCTATAGTCTCCTCCAGTCACGGGCCGACACTGGGTGCTGGGAGTTGCAGTTCAACAGCTTCTGGAATACCCTGTTTTGACAGGACCAATACGTGGAGGGAAGAAAGAGAATTTCAGCAAGGCCTTGTGCTCACGCACTTTCTATCTGGCATGGAACGACGGTCTTGAGTTGCCTGGCAATGGGATGTAAATAAAAATAAACAGAATTTTCCGTATTGATGATCTCCTGCAGGCCTGCAAACTAATAAAAACAAATAAAGCCAATGAACCCAGCCTGGACGGGTGTACGGCTCAATTCCATTGCAAAACAAGACTTTTCTTTTTCTTTTTTTTCCCTCCCCCCCTCTTCCTCCTTCAAAGAATCAGGATTCAGGCGGCTCAGATCACATCTGGATTTCTCAGCGCATGGCACGGGTTTTGAAGGCATTCTTTTGATCCACACACACACACTACACAGAGTTATATTAATTTTCCAGGAATAATCCTGTTAAACCTGTAAAAACGTTCTAAGAAATTGTTATTTTCTCAGCAGGCCATTATCCCTACTGTACCGTATGGGAAAGGATTGGGCCTGACTGCGCTGGGTATTTGATAATGGGGGGGCTTAATCCATTAAAATGCACTCACTGGTCAATGTCACACATTCTCCTATAGAAAGTTTGAATTTTAAAGACACAAGGGCTCATTCACTCTGAATGGGGATGCAAAGTGTTTTTTATCTGAAAAAGGGGTATAAATTGGAACTACTGTATTTGGACAATATTCTACTAGTAAGATCTACTAGACACCATCTCATAAACTACTGGTGAATAACAATATACCCTGTAGGTAACTGTCTTGTATGATATTCAGACATTGCTATTAATGGGAATTGTGTCATTATGGCTTTAAACAAACTGGTTTTATATATACATATGTATCTATATATATATTTATTTTTTTAATACAGGTATGGGACCTCTTATCCAGAATGATCAGGACCTGGGGTTTTCCAGATGAAGGATCTTTCCATAACTTGATTCTGAAGTCTACTAAAAGTCGTCTAAACATTATTGTTTCCAATCAGGATTAATTATATCTTAGTTTGGATTATGTACAAAGTACTGTTTTATTATTACACAGAAAAAGGAAATAATTTTTTTTAAAAAAAAATTGGATTATATGGATACAGTGGAGTCTATGGGAGACTGCCTTTCCATAATCTGGAGCCTTCTGGATAACAGGTTTCCGGATAACGGATTGCATACCTGTATATATACAAATCCTATGAATCTATTGTTATCTTCAGTCTCTGACACCTGAACGCACTAAACAAGGTCATACCGATGAAACTTGGTCCATTGTACCCATGGTTGGCAGCTTATTGGCCCATGCATGGGTCTTTTCCTACTGGACTTTTTTGCCTGATTAATATCTGGTGTAAAAATTGACCAGCTATTTAAATATAGTTGGGCGAGCACTGCATTGGTGTTCTGGTGGGGCCTTTCCCATAGGGTAACATAGTTAGTTACATAGTTAGATCAGGATGAAAAAAGATAGAAGTCCATCAAGTTCAGCTCCTCCATATGAAAACCCAGCATCCATACACACACTGACCCCTCCATACCCTCACATAAATGATATATACCCATATCTATACTAACTATAGAGTTTAGTATCACAATAGCCTTGGATATAATGCTTGTCCAATAAATCATCCAAACCCCTTAATCATCCAAGCCCCATACAATGTGACCTTATCTGTTTAAATCTGGCTTCATGATCTTTGTCCCTGCAGCTGGAGTTGGAAACATTAAAGGGGATGTAAAGGCAAAAATAAAATCCAATACGAATCGCTACACAGTCGCCAACTGCTCTACAGGGAAACAGACAAAGCTGCTTAAGTTCTGCACTGCTTAGAAGTAAGGCAAGGGCTCCCCCCTACTGTTTGAAAGTATGATTGATTCCCTGCAGAGCAGCTAGAGACCATCTGAAGTTTCCTATCCACAGCAGTCAGAGCAAGTAAAAGAAGGGAGAATTTCACTGCATACAGTCAGGTTTCTTATAAGAACGGTAGACATTTTTTAATTAAAGTATATTGGAGATAGGTTTCTTTTTGATTAAAGAAAGTAAAAATAGGATTTTTTGCCTTTACATCCCTTTAATTGCTCTTATTGGGTTAAGAACTGTACATTCTCTGTGTAGATAAACCAAGAATGGGCTGGAGGGCCTCCCGTGCTGAAAGGGAACAGTGCAAACCACTGCACCATGCTTGTGCATCAAAGAGTTACTGAGATGAAGGATTTGCACACCTACTGGAAAGTTGGATTTTTCTTTGCATGTATGGGAAGGGAGGCCCCTGAAGCACATGAGCGTAAGTGGGTTAATTGTGCACAAAGGTATAGAAACAACTGAAACAGAATTGAGATTATTGACTGTATCGGGATGCTGAGGGGTTCTGACAGCAGTGTAAATGACCAGCGGTTGCGCTAAGATTTATGGCAATCTGGTGCTTATTAAAGACCAGCACACCATGTGTAACAATTATAGCAACATTAAAACCAGCATTTTGCAGTGAGGAGGAATGTGAGCAGTTGTGCAATATGCTAAAAAAAATCACTGAAGTAAGTGCAGCATTCACTCGCTGATTTTTAACCTATTGCAGAGCAGATAAAGCCCTAAGAGGGTATTGACTGATACCATAGGGCTGATGTTCTTCATTGATGTCCTCAGTTATTGTCCCGATTGTACCTTGCCTATTCACTTGATCCTTGTGGCTGGTTATCTACGGTGCATTAACAGAGGGCCATGAGTGGCACAGTGTCTTGCACCGCTGGCTTACTATGGTGGTCAAAATGAAACAGGGCCTCCGAGGTGACCTGAACTGTTGTTGCACCTGAGATTGGAACTCCCACCCCCACTCCGTGCTGTTCCTCCCTGCCTCTTCTACAGAAAACAATGTGCTTTTTTTGTGCTACAATCAGCATTTAGGTTGCATGATATTTTTTTTCCAATAGTGCTACAGTAGACATGGCAGATGATAAAGGGTATAGAAGGTCCAAGTAATGAAGCAGTGCTGGTTTGTTGGGAATGTATGAGAAGGCTTTAATGGGGAGATAAGATCTCTATGTATAAATATATAGGGGTACATTATAATAAACTGTATAATAAACTTAACTACCTGTAGATAGTGATGAGTGAAGCATTTTGTGAATCGCATTGAAGTAAATGGGCGTCAAAAATGTTTTTGAACACACCAATTTTTTACATACACAATTTTTCTCGCTCCAAATGCATTAGAGTCAATAGGCATTTGCTTTTTATGATGACTTTTTGTCCAAAAGTCAATGTGTGTTTTTTTCTTATAGACATTTCTTCTCTGCGATTGTTTTGTCACGGCAAACTTTTCTGGGTTGCATTTTTGCCACAGTTTTGCGTAAAAATCTCGGAATTTTGCTGCGAATCCATGGCAGGAAAAAAACATTTTCTTATGGGAGACTTTTTTGCCCAAATGCATTAAAGTCAATGTGCGTTTTTTCTTATGGGTGTTTCTTCTCGCCGCCTTATTTGTCACTGCAAATTTTTCTGGGCTGTATTTTTGCCACAGTTTCGCGAAAAACTCTCAGATGTCAAAATGCGGAATTTTGCGGCAAATCCATGGCAGGAAAAAAGATTCGCCCATCGCTACCTGGCGATCTTTACTAGAGGAGATGAGAACATCCACTGGGATTAGAATAAAGGAGGTTTTTCATAAGGTTTTAAGACATGGAATTCTCTGCCAGCAGTAATTTTACTGACTGGATTTTTTTGCCAAGTAAAAACTAATGCAAGATTACTGATATTTTCTCTCTTAGTGCAGCATTGATCCAAAGACTGATACAAAGAAGAAGACATTATTCTAGAGACAGATTCAGAAGGTAGGTAGGAATTTGATTCGGACCTTGACAGAGAAGTGGCTTTTTTGTCAAATTCAGTTTCTCTGGCACTAGAGTATTTATGCGTAATAAACATAAACATAAATATTGGTCTACAAAGTAGTAGAGACCACTCATCCATCACCTTCTAATTAATAAGCTGGCTTTTACTTGTGTGATGAATGCAGAGAGGAGATTCCTAGTGCTCCACAAAGCATTAGTGGTCACTGCATTTAATAAAGCAAGAAAACCTTGTGCATCTCTTGCCATATCTAACCCAGTCGCCATATCTCAACCAACTTGAACACTCTAATGAAGCTTTTTTCAATAACGCGCCAATAAAGCACCACGTGATGGAATTTTGAGATGGTCTTGCACCTATCCATTAATAAAACATTGGTGAAGGTTCACCAAAACATTCCTGGTGGCATCTGCGGTGTCCTATTGTTAAGCAGTTAAGGGACAACATTAATGGATAAAATAAAGGGTATGCACTCCATGCACATGGGGCAGATTTACTAAAGGGCAAAGTGGCTGTCGCTATCAAAAATTCGCCAGAAATCCAATCCCCAGGGAGATCACCAATATACTAACAGGCGTAGAGGACAATTTCCTAGAAAAAGGGACAGTCGCTTAGGAATTTTCGCTAAAGCCAGCGATCGTTAACCCTTTCACCAGAGTTTCCTTCGCCAGCTTAGACCTGACAAAAAGATAAGATGAAGCTAAATCCTCCTCAATCTTATGTCAGTGACTTCATATCCGGTAGGCTGGAAAGTGCTAAAAATTATTTTAAAAAATGCTAGCGTTTTTTCATAATTTAAAGTGGGATTGTCTTTAAAAGTTGTGACTGTTAAAAATGTTCGTTTTAACATTTTTTTAACCATTTGAGGGGCATGGCACATTTGTTTTAGGGTGGACTCACGTCTAGGACAATAGAGGATCTCTTTTGTATTGATTGTACTGTGCACCTGGCGAAGTGGAGCGAAGTGTGATGAAGCCTTTGCAGGCGAAAATTCTCCCTTTAGTGAATTTGCCCCATGGAATGGAGTCGCAACATGTACATAATAGGACATTTTTCAGTAACATATTCATGATGTAAGAAATGTGATAAGCTGGAGTGAAGGTAACGTTTATAAATGATAAACCCTCTCTCTATGTGATGTTTTTATGGAAGGTGGAAGGAAATGAACAGAAGATATTGGCAGAACGGTGAAATAAAAGCACCCAGGGACACTAGACTGTTTGCTGAAGGGAAATAACCCACCAAAGTTACAGTCTTTGTAACTGATTCATGAGTCCCTGGGAATAAAACTCAGCATTTATTGAAAAATACATTTAAAAACTTGAACAAGACATTTTCCAACATGATCCGTATTCATAAGTATCTGAAAACTAAGCTGTGAACTGTGAAACACACTACTTCTGTGTAGCCAGTCCTATCAGGTCTGCTCTTTATAAGTTAAGGATACCTGAACTGGGGTAAACATAAACCCCTATACTGTATGTAATAAAAAGGCATGAGGTTTGCCCAAGAGCAGTATCCCAAAAGCAACCAATTCGATTTTTGTTTTTAAACAGGTGACCAACAAATGCTACCTGCTGATTGGTTGCTATGGGTAACTACTCCTGGTCAAATTCAGTGCCAGTTATTATATAAACCCCAAAGTGTCTGTCATTCTGAACTCAGATCCATGAAACACAAGACAATTTGTCTATCAGCAGAAATGGTTCGCCAATTCAAGCTGATTGCCGTAGATTTAAATGGCGGCTGCCTGTCTCTGAGAGCATCATTTTGGACAGGGGAAAGATGGATGGGGGAAAAGTCATTGCCCAGTAAAAAGTGGCATTTCTGCCAAACAATTGAGCTATTAGATACCTGGAGGAAGATACCCAATGCTTGTGCCCTGTGTTTGGAAGACACATGATTCCCCTTAGTCTTCTGCTGGTCAGACACTCAGTTACCTGGTTTCACTCTTTGCTTTTGCCAAAGACTTAAATGAATAGGTAACTGTAAACAGTTCCAAGACATTTGCTCCCTGTGTTTCAAATAATTGATTGAGAAATAGGATTTCCCTTGATTGCTCTAGTTCATCTTCTGTTGGCTGGACACTCAATGACATGGTTCCACCCTTTGTTTATGCAAAGTCTTCAGTCGTTAGGTACCTGGAAGCATTCATGTTTTCTTGGGAATAATTGGTTCAGAAATAGAATTTCCCTTTGTCTCCCTAGATCATCTTCCGCTGGCCAGACACTCAATGACATGGTTCTTCTCTCGCTTCTTGCCAAAGACTTGAACCATTAAGTAACTGGAAACAGTGTCAAGACATTTGCTCTCTGTGTTTCAAATAATTGATTGAGAAATAGGATTTCCCTTGGTCTCTCTAGTTGATCTTCTGCTGGCCGGACACTCAATGACATGTTCCACCATGTGCGTACGCAAAGTCTTAAGTCATTATGTACCTGGAAGCATTCATGTTTGTTTGGGAACAAGTGGCTCAGAAATAGAATTTCTCTTGGTCTCACTAGATCATCTTCTGCTGGCCAGACACTCAATGACATGGTTCTACTCTTCGCTTCTTGCCAAAGACTTGAACCATTAGGTAACTGGAAACAGTGTCAAGACATTTGCTCCCTGTGTTTCAAATAATTGATTGAGAAATAGGATTTCCCTTGGTCTCACTAGATCATCTTCCGCTGGCCAGACACTCAATGACATGGTTCTACTCTTCGCTTCTTGCCAAAGACTTGAACCATTAGGTAACTGGAAACAGCTTCAAGACATTTGCTCCCTGTGTTTCAAATAATTGATTGAGAAATAGGATTTCCCTTGGTCTCTCTAGTTCATCTTCTGCTGGCCGGACACTCAATGGCATGTTCCACCATTTGCGTACGCAAAGTCTTAAGTTATTATGTACCTGGAAGCATTCATGTTTGCTTGGGAACAAGTGGCTCAGAAATAGAATTTCTCTTGGTCTCCCTAGATCATCTTCTGCTGGCCAGACACTCAATGACATGGTTCTACTCTTTGCTTCTTGCCAGAAACTTGAACTATTAGGTACATGGAAGCAGTTTTATGACGTTTGCTCTCTGTGTTGGTCCCAACTCTCTCTTGGTCTCCCTTGTTCATCTTTTGCTGGCCGTACAATTAATATATAATTTAGAATACAACAAAGATCATACAGGCCGTAGAACACGAAAACAATTCTCTTGCCCATGAGCGAGGCAACTCAAGAGATAAATCACTCTAAATTGTCACATTACCAATTCTGCTTATTATTTATTTTGACATCTGCATAACATTTTGCTACAGGACATTGCATGGTACATTGTGTCCTCTCAGCTTGGTTCACTTATCTCCTTCCTAAAAACAAACGGGATGATAATTGGCGCAATTGTTGTGTTTGGAGTCGCACTTCAGGATGAATCATGGATTGATTGTAAGAATTTCCCCAGATGACACTGTACTGTATTTTTGTTCAGCTTTTTCCGTTGATTTTTCTTTGTTTAGAAATTCTTCGCATAGCCGATATATTGACATTCCTCTGTCATTCCCTAGTTCGACGATTGGGGAATACAAAGACTAGAGCTGAAAGGTAAACTTATCTGGGAATAACGGAGAGCTTGTGCTTTATTCAGTCATCGTTGTCTACAAATGATGTTATTCAAAGTGAAGTTGTTCAGTGGCCAAACAGCACTTGCAGATTTTAGGTCACTTTGTGTGATATTTGATGGTTTTGTAGTTCAAATAGTAGTTGTAGTTTAAAGGAGAACTAAACCCTAAAAATGAATAGGGCTAAAAATGCCATATTTTATATCCTGAACATATTGCACCAGCCTAAAGTTTCAGCTTGTCAATAGCAACAATGATCCAGGACTTCAAACTTGTCACAGGGGGTCACCATCTTGGAAAGTGTCTGTGACACTCACATCCTCAGTGGGCTCTGATTGGCTGTTGAGAAGCTAAGCTTAGGGCTCGTCACTAATTATCCAGCAGAAAATGAGGTTTGTCTGTAATATAAGCTGATACTACAGGGCTGATTATTAAATTCTAATGCTAATTGCACTGGTTTCTGTGCTGCCATGTAGTAGTTATCTGTATTAATTACTAATCAGCCTTATATTGTGACATTTCTATTCTATGTGTACTGTATATTGTGAGTGGGTCCCTAAGCTCAGTAAGTGACAGCAGCACAGAGTATGTGCAGTGAATCAGCAGAAAAGAAGATGGGGAGCTACTGGGGCATCTTTGGAGACACAGATCTTTACTGCTAAAGGGCTGTGGTTGCCTTGGGCTGGTACAGAAGCCCAAAATATAATGTACAACATTTCTAGCTTCTTCTTTAGTTAAGCTATATCTCTCCTGTCAAAGCCTTTATTATATTATAAGGGAACTCCACCTAAAAACGTAATGGTAACTAATTAGGTTTGGCAGTTACAAAGTCCAACATCTACTTTCCCAGAAGCCTTCATTGTTACACAGTCAGTGATACAGTCAGGACAGGAAACACTGGATGGTCCAGCTTATTCTCCCTTCTTGTTCAGTATACAGGGCAAGAGGCTGTGTAAAGCAAATAAAGCAAATTGGTTGTTTAATGCCAAATAATAAGTTCAAAATCAATACCTAAATGGAAATTATACCCTGCAGATAAATACATTCCTTTTGCTGGCTTATATTCTTGCTCATGGGGAGCTGTCCATGGTTGATTTGATGCGGAAATTTAATCTAAGGACTCTAATGAAACAGTGTCCTCTGGTGGTTAACATCAATCATCAAATTATATGGGCGAGTGGTGCCGTGACTTTTGCATTTAGCTCAGGAAATTGATGCACAATATGTATCAGTATTTGTTTGGTTAATGAGAGACTGTGGTTGCATGTCTGGCACACAACTGATACATGGTTTGTGCTGCCTGCACATTCACATCTCGTTTGGTATTTTCATGGAAGCTGTGCAATTTAGCAACTTGCTGTCACTTCTTTGACCACAAGATGGTGGAAGAGGTGCACAGCAAGCCTATGGCTCACCAGTAGATTTGTTTCAGTTGAGTGCAATGGGATTATAAAGAAATGCAGAGCTGTATTCCATCAACGAGATTGTGATGAGTAGACCCCTGGACAAGTGACCAGGCATTGGTTCCTAAATTGTCATATAACCTTACACATCTAGTAGAAGTAAATCTAGAGCAACTGGACTTCTTCTTCAGTTCAGTTGCTCAGATGAGTAGTGAAACATCTTCGATGTTAATCAGCAAGTCCAGTTGCTCAAGACTGCCTATGCTAGGTAAGCGTGAAACGCATTAGGCTCTATGTGGGGAGTTTTTTGTAATTCTAAAATGACTCAATAAAATTGCATTTTTTATCTTTTAAGCAGCGCCGGATTTCAATGACGGTCACCCCTAGGCTGCGCGGTCCGACCAGGCGGCCGCGCGGTCCTAGCGCTCACCTCCCCTTCCCAGCGCGCCGGCGAAAAAACGCCGGCGCAGCTGCTGTAATTGAATGGGGACGCACACGTCCCCATAATGCGGCTGGGCGGCATGCCGCCCCTATTTTTTTGCCGCCCTAGGCCCGGGCCTATGCAGCCTTGCCGCAAATCCGGGCCTGCTTTTAAGTATGCATTTGGGTTAATAACGAGGTTGCACCTCTGTTTTGTCACTAGAGGACCCCAGCATGCTAACATTAGTTTGCACAGATCTATCTCCAAGTAACTTAGTTATAGAGTTCTAGATATACCATGACCTGGATGAATGAAACCCTTCATAACCTTACACAGTTTTACTTTTGTTCTACTTTCTTGTATATTGCAGGACTCCTCCTGTTTCACAGCTAATGTACTGACAGATAGGAGGGTGTAGCTGTCAGTGTGAGCTCAAGTCAAGACAGATGGTGATACACCATACCTCCCAACATTTTGAAAATATAAAATGTTTGAAAAGCAAAAACATTTGTGCCCAACCATTTTATGGTCACACACCCTAATTAACATGTCCATTTTTTTTTTTTTTTTTTAAAAATGTCAGGTTAATGGAAGTTTGAAGATGTTTCTGGGGGTTTTAGGGTTAGGTTTTATGTGTCATTACAGTTTTGCTAATAAAGGTGAGTTGCCCTTTACAGGGGAAGTAAAGTCTAAAATAGAATAAGACTTGAAATGTGCATTTTGTATACTAAACGTAAACATGAACTTATATGCACCACAAGCCTAATAAAACAAATGATTTATGCTTTCAAAGTTGGCCACAGGGGGTCACCATCTTGTAACTTTGTTATTCATCTTTGCAAGACCAAGACTGTGCACATGCTCAGTGTGGTCCGGGCTGCTTAGGGATCATCATAAATTATCAAAACAGCACAAGTCAAATAATATCTGTCAGAAGCCAATACAGCGAGACTGATTTATAATCAGAATATACAGACTGCACTGGGTCCTGTGTTGTCATAAAAATCTAATGTGTATTTGATAGTTTTTGTATTGTTTAATGCAAACTTTCCCCAACTCTGTAGAACCAGTGGTTGCAGCAAAATAATCCTCCAAATAGAATCCCAGTTTATATGTTTAAATCTGTCTCCATGCTCTTGTCGCTGCAGCTAGAGCTGGAAACAGGAGATGTAAAGACAAAAATAAAATTCAATGCAAATCTTTACACAGTCACTGACTGCTCTACAGGGAAACAAACAAAGCTGCTTGAGTTATGCACGGTTGGGAAGTAAGGTGGGGGCTCCCCCTGCTGTTCATAAGTATAATTGTTTCCCTGCAGAGAAGTTAGGGACCGTCTGACAATTCCTGTCCACAGCAGTAAATGAAGGGAGAATTTCACTGCATACAGTCAGGTTTTTTATAAAAACAGTACACATTTTTTAATTAAAGTATATTGGAGATAGGTTTCTTTTTCATTAAAGAAAGTAAAAATGGGATTTTATTTTTTTGCCTTTACATGCCCTTTAAGCTGCAAGTCACAGTTTCCCCAAAAGACCTCCTTATCTTAAATAGTTACAACTGTTTCTTTGTTTATCACAAATTGTTACAAAGGTATCCAAGTGCACCTGCCATGTTTTCTGTGCTCTCTGCCGAGTTAAAATCTTTGCATCTTTTTCTGGCTGTTCAGTGCAGAAGCTCAAAGAGAAAGTGTGGACATTTCAGTAACAATCTAGGACTGTGGGTTAAGCTGTCAAAATCAGGACTGTCCCATGAAAAACAGGACAGTTGGGAGTTATGGATACACTACAGAACAGAAAGCAAACATTTCAAGGAAACCTCTGATTTTTTAACAGCACAGGCTAGGGGTATTAACACTGTATGTCAGCAAACCAACTATAGGAGGTCATATAATAAAAGGCACTACGTTTTCCCAGGAGCAGTAACCCATAGCAACCAGCAGGCAGAATGTACAGGTCACCTGTTTAAAAGCATACATCTTATTGGTTGCTATAGGTTACTGCTCCTGGGCAAACTTAGTGTATTTTAATACATATGAGGGTAGATGTCTTGTTTAGAAGTGTCAGTATCACTTTAATCCATTCATTGCAAAATTCACCTGGTCATATTATATCTCTGAATGACTTGATTGATGGCAGTAGGGGAGTTAATCCCAGATGGGGGGCCCAGCTTTCCTCCATTGCTAGTGATGGGCGAATTTATTCGCCAAGTGCAAATTTCAGTGAATCCCCTTAATTCGCCATCGGCTAATTAATTTTGCGAAACCACCGCAAAAATTTGCTGGCGTGCGTTCTTTTGACACCGGCATCAAGTTTTTTTTTGGATGCCGGCGCATTTTCACCAGCATCAAAAACAGATGCCGGCGATGTTTCGCAAATTTTTCACCGTTTTGCGAATTTCGCGGGAAATTCGCAAATTTTTCGGCGAAGCGAAACGCCCCAAATTTGCCCATCACTATCCATTGCCCCTCTTCTTTATTCCTGTCTCTGGATATTCCTGATCCAGTGATTCTATGTAAGTATCAAACAGGAACAGGTACAAGACAAAACTGATCAAAATTTTCTATACAGCAAGAGATTTACTGCTAACTACTGCTGGGAAAGCAACAGTGCCACCTGCTGTTCATTTTGTCCCACTGGCTATAGCCTTGCAGAAAATGAAGCTTGTGAGAAAAGGAAAGTCCTGTGCACTGCTTAGACCTGTAGAGAACTGACCAGGGGAAAGTGGGATCCCTCATTCTCTGCTCACTAACTTCATTTTTGCCATTACTTTCTATTCTCATGAAGGTCATTTTCTCAAGGCTGTAGCCAGGGTCGCAGCGAATGACTGACTTTCCAGTTCTGCATTCTTCAGCTGTTAATGGCATTTGCTTGTTAAACATTTATTCCAACTTTCAGTAGAAACCACTTTACCAAAGAATGGCAAAGCTCTGAATCTATAAATATAAATGTTGCTGAATCACCGTATGGCTCACACTATTAACAGCCAGCTTCAAATCAAGAGCCGACCCCGAGTCTGCTGAATATATGAACCAGGGCCTATAATATTTGCATTAGCATTAGAGGAAGATTACATCTTTATTAATATCAGCCAGCCAATTACTGAGCTTTAGTTCATTTCATTGTATAATGAAGCAGAATTGGAGCTGTGCAAAGCAAAGGATGGGTTCCAGAATGACTGCAATATTGCCACCAGATGGCACCAAAGAAGTAAAAAGAATAGAAAAGAATTAAATTGGAACTGGCAAATGAAGAGCTGAGCTGTAAAATTTGGTATTGTTCCATCATCTCTGTTATTTATTGTCCCCCACTGCAACTCCCAGGCTTCTTTTTTCTCATTACTACTCATCATAGGCTGATATGAAGATCAAAGGTGCATATGAACTGGGTATTATTAACACAAGGGTACCAGATCATGTGAATTATTGGGGACACTTGAATAATTGGGCGACCTTGAATTGTCAGATCAAGGATCGTCAGGATTACTGTATTTAGGGGTCCATGGCACAGGGAAACCTGAAATGTAAAAAAAAATGTGATTTGTGAGTAGGTGGGGTTTTGAAGGATCACGGGTGGAGTTTGTATAACTGGGGAATGGCTGAATATATTAGGGGTGGAGTTTGGCATAATTAGGGAGTGACCTGGAAAAATTCAGCAGTTTGTGTCTGTGCATGTGAGAGGCATTTTATTCCTCACTGGGGCCCCATTTAGCTTGTTGGCAGGGTCCACAACACAGGGAGCCCAGGAAACCAGTGGGTATATTATTGGGGGCTACTACAATGGAGCCCCTTAATACTGGCCCGCGATTCATTCTGACCTAAAACAACCAAACACGGTATTGCTAGTTCAGAAATATTCATTTGAAGCAATGGAGGTTCCAAGTCAAATCAACATATGAACAAGAGACAACTACTATATAAGACATTTTCAGTTTTATATTTACCTGGTTATAGATTTTAAATGATAGAATTTAAATCAGTGGCTTCTTTGTTCTGACTTGGCTGGAGCTTTTTTTCTCTCCTGGTCATTCTAGCTAAATCAGTTACAGACCTCTCCAAGCAGCAGGGCAGTAAATGAGCCAAGATAAAGGGTAACTGATTTCGATCTGTGCTCTGATCCTGAGTTTATATAAACCCCTCAAGTAGCTTGTCTTTCTTTTCCCAATACCCCCATTATAACGTCAATCATTCCCTGTGTGCACTGGCATAACCAGTGGCAGGCTAATAGGCCCAAAGGCACTAAATATGATGCATCTGACTACCCTTCCCCTTGCCATGTAGATAGGAGAGTATGTAAAAAACAGTAGGGGGCTCTATTGACTGGAGCCTGAAGATTCTTAATTGAAAAAAAGTTTGGGTTCAGATTCGGTTCGGCCGAGCAGAAGGATTCGATCAAATCTGAATCCTGGTGAAAAAGGTTGAATCCTGGCTGAATCCCAAACCGAATCCTAGATATTTCCTCCACTACATCCAAATCTGGGAGAATCCACCTACATGTACTAAAGGTGAGCTACAGCCTATTTATAATTGATTTATCCAAATCTGGGCTCTCTATGCCTATATATTAAGCAAATACTTTGAGCAAGTAAGCCCCTGGTGTTTAGTCTCCTAATTAGAATTAAGGACTGAAAAGTCATAGGACTTGACCGTCCATCAGCCCAACTCCTACTAAATTTTTCATCATGTCCAGGAAACCGCGCGCATTAGATAATATACATTATGAGCTGAATACACTCAAATATGTATTACCACTTAATTAAAATGGTTCTACCGTTTTAGAAGAAAAATACACTGCTCGGCAACTCCCTGGAAGAAACACGGGGAATTGGAGTTTTCATTTTTAATCATACATCTATTATTGATGAAGCTCCAAAACTGATAGAAATTCTCATATGGTACCTAGGGTATTTTTTATAGAAGAATTCAGAACGGAATTTTTACTCTGGGAACTGAGCTCTGTTAATGAATCTGCACTCTTCCTTACTGTTATAAAAAGGATATTATAGATGAAACATTCCACAATGTGAGATAAGGGGGTCAATGACATGACCTCCTGGGCTACTGCCTGACCGCCTGCTAAAGGATAGACATTTAGGGGTCTATACCGACCTCCCTAATACTTTCAAACCTGTTGGTGCTGCAATAGAACTAAAGCAGAATTGAAGGGCCCCTCCAATGGCCTTTGTTCACCAAGCCCATCAAATGGTGTGGGCAAGATGTCCTTAATGACTTTTCTTTTTTCCCAACTTGCATCTGTAAAGGGGCTCCACAGAACTCCACTTGTATCCCCTATTTTTGCTTGGAACTTCCTAGGAACATTTAATGCTCTTAACTGTCCTTTTTTATTCTCTTTTCAAAAGTTTTTTGAAACTCTTGGTGGTACAGCCAGTGGTCTCCAACCAGTGGCTCATGAGTAATGTGTTGCTCACCAACATCTTGAATTTTGCTCCCGTTGGCCTGAAGCAGGTGCTTTATTTTTAATTCCAGGCTTGGAGGCAAGTTTTGGTTGCATAAAAACCAGGTATACTGCCAAACAGAGTCTCCTGTAGGCTAACAGTAAACATGGGTGCTACCAAATGGCCAATCACAGAACCTTTTTTGCACCTACCAGGCAGATGTTTCATGCTGTCGTTGCTCCCCAAGTCTTTTTACATGTAAATGTTACCCACAGGGTAAAAAGTTTGGGGACCCCTGATCTATAGGCTGCCTTTGTCTATGGGCACTTTGCGAGATTTATCCGAACACATTGGACAGGTACAATTGTGCTTGTGCATTGGTGGCATTTAGGAGAAAGTACACTAAAAGATTGGTGTCATTAAACATACACAACATTTTTGTGAAACTGTGGTTGTAGCTTTGATTTAGCATCATAGTCATTATTCCAGTTTTGATTGTTTATGAGACTAGAGGGAAATGCTTCATTTCAACTCTATCTATCAACAAAACTTTGATGTTTTAATTTTGCCCTATTTATAAAAACTGACAATTTTCTCTTCAGTGTATAATTAAAATATGCTTGCCACTTACACATCCCAAAAGTGGCATGACTTTGACACTGATGGAAGCTTTTTGGAAGTTGTGTAAATACACCAAAATGAAATTGTGTATCCAGCTTCCCAGAACTCATCAGAAGCGCAGGCACAAAGGAACCAAGCGTGACATATCCCACAGAGCTGTCAGCAAACACGTTGCACTAACGGTAGATATCAATCTGACCAGCAACTTGTGCATTTTTGACATTCCTAATGTTACATTTATTTTTATGTAATTTTAAATTATCAGCATTTTAACTATAGTCTATAGTTATCTATAGTCACTACAGGCTGCCCACGGCAAGTAGATTACCAGAACATATATTACAAAATATTTCTTTTTTGGCCTCCTGGGTATTATAGTTATCTTCTTCCAGGAGTCCCATTCAGCAGCTAACAGCCTACCCAAACCTGCCTACACTTATAAATGGTTCATGGGACTTGCTGAATGGCAATTAACTAAAACCTATTATAACCAAAAGCCAATAAACTGTTGAAAGTTCAAAGAGAAATACAGCGGACCACTGTGGCTATAGGGGCAACTATTCTTTCTACTGATCTTTTCTCATCACCAGGAGAAACTGAAGGTTCCATATGGTCTGATGTCAATGGAGCATGATGAAAAATAATGTACCAGTATTAACAGTGAACAGTAATGGGCTTATATATCCTGAAGGTACAGTATAAAGATCATACTATAAGGATCTTGGTGGCAAAGTTTAAGTTAAACCATTTTACTGAAACTGCTTGGCCAACTCATGGGCATTTAGAGCCCTCTTCTAAAATTCATGGGCTACAGATACCCTCAATCCAACCCAACTCTCTATCTCTCTCTCAAATATAATTCCTCCTTACTCATACAAGTTTAACATTTCTACTTACTAATATGTACTACAAATATTCTGCTACAGTATTTTACCTGTACTCAACTACTCACTTAAGTGTAATGCCTTTTATAAAATATGTTAGCTTTACTCTCAGATGTGTAATATGTCTTACTAATTGACTTATAATACCCCTTCTCACTGATCAAAGTATGATAACTCTGCTTACTGAAGTATAATACTCCTACTCCCCAATCTACTATACACCTAGGGGGCCAATTCACTAACTTCGAGTGAAGGATTTGAAGTAAAAAAACTTCAAATTTAGAAGTTTTTTTTGGGCTACTTCGACCATCGAATGGGCTACTTCGACCTTCGACTACGACTACGAATCGATGGATTCGAACTAAAAATTGTTCGACTATTCGGCCGTTCGATATTCAAAGTACTGTCTCTTTAAGAAAAAACGTCGACCCCCTAGTTCGCCATCTAAAACCTACCGAACTCAATGTTAGCCTATGGGGAAGGTCCCCATAGGCTTTCCTAAATTTTGATCGAAGGCTATTCCTTCGATCGTTGGATTAAAATCCTTCGAATTAATCGTTCAATCGAAGGAATAATCCTTCGATCGTTCGATCGAACTATTTGCGCTAAAATCATTCGACTTCGATATTCGAAGTCGAAGGATTTTAATTCCCAGTCGAATATCGAGGGTTAATTAACCCTCGATATTCGACCCTTGATGAATCGCCCCCCTAGACTATGAAGTATAATACTCCAACTCATCAGAGTCCCCCTTCTGACTGAAGTAAAATACTGTACCATTACTTGGCATGCACCGAATACACTATTTTGGATTTGGGCAATCCCTTGCAAAAGATCCGGCCGTATACCGAACCAAATCTGAATCCTAATTTGCATATGCAGGCAGAAGAATTCGGCCGCATCCGAATCCTGCTGAAAAAGGCCGAATGCTGGCCGAATCCTGAACTGAATCCTGGATTCGGTGCATCCCTAACCATTACTCATTACGTTACTCATTACGTTACCTCCAACACTACTGAAAGTTGTACATGATTTGGTCAAAATTATGCAAACACATCTTTAAGTATTGGTAACGATTATTTCAGCTTTACCTGTCATCGGTGACGCAGGTGCCACCACATCATACAAGGGCATTCTGGACAATTCTGTGTTTCCCACTTTGTGGCAACAGTTTGGGGAAGGCTCTTTCCAACTTCTGCAGGATAAAAATCCCTTGCAAAAATTAAGGTCTATCAAGAATGTATGGTGGAAGTTGAAGAACTTAACTGGCCTGCACAGAGCCCTGGTCTGGACCAAACTTAACATCAATGGGATTAAATGCCAATGGAAGAAACTTAGTGGTGTTGGAGGCGCCAATAAAGCAGGATGCTGGGGAAACCAAACTTGGCATAAAACATCGAATCTTTATTAGTCCTGGTCAAAACACAAAGTAGAAGTGCGGGCAGGGGAACCAGCTATACGCGTTTCGTGACCAAAGTCACTTCATCGGAAGTGATGAAGTTTGGTTTCCCCGGCATCCTGCTTCATTGGCGCCTCCGACATCACTAAGTTTCTTCCATATGTGAGTCACCGCAGCCAGAGGAAGCGTCTCCATAGCAGGCTACACTATCTCCCCGTCGATTGCAGCAATGGCGTTTATCCTCATTCGTTTGTGATTAAATGCCAATTCAAGCCAGACCTGATTCCAAACACCAGGTGCCAAACATACACCCCAGTAATGTTCCTGCATCTAGTCTGATTTAAAAAAGCTTTTTAGCAAAAAAGGACAAACTTTGCAGTGAGATGTTGGTGTCTTATTTTGAGCCCTGATCAGATATTAGGGAGAAAGGACTTGATTATAGCCCCATGCGTGGAACTATCTGACTAGCTTAGGTGCGAAGACCTAGGTGCAGAGTCCACCCTAGCTGCAAATGGTCTGGGCAGTCAAGGCATCTATAAATACAAACCCCAATAATAAATATTAATGGCATCTGATTTCTTTCAATATCCACCTACATAAATAAATGACCAACAAGTCCAGACTCCATCAACAGGAATTCGATTGTTCTTTCTTCCTGTCCTTGTGTAAAGATAAAAAAACACAGGGGGAGAGGGTATACATAGGAAATAAAGAACTAATAGACAAGCTTTAAAAAGTGTGACAAGCTTTAAAAAGCCTGATTCTGTTGTGCTAAAGAGTTCTAAAGGCAGGGGAGACCTTACAGCTTTTTTTTTTTTTTTTTTTTAAGAGAAAAAGCTAAAAATATGCAAAAAGACTGATCACAAGGCATAAGCCCTGTAACCCTTATTAACTCTCCATATATTAGAGGCAATATTGATAATTATCACACTCTAAGTTGAAATGCAGCACTACAGAATACATTAGTACTTTGCAAATAAAATCCCATTGTAAAAATCTTATATCCTTATGCCTCTGCTATAAATACAGTTTTACTGTGTTGGGGAATGATTGTGGGATAATGTCGAGGGGCATGTCTTTATGATTACCTAAAATTTATAAAACTTCTATAAAGGATGTGTTTTTATAAAGAAAGTTTTTTTCACAAAAAAATCAAATTTTTGGAGATTTATTATACTCAGAGAATGGAAAAAGTCTAAATCCAAAAATCCGGCATCTCAGACCTACTGAATTTTGTATATAAGTCAATGGGAGAGGTCTCTGTATGTGGTTTGCGATGGAATTAGCTCGAAAATCTGACACTTTTGGACTTTTGGGGCAAAAATTTTAAGAATTCAGACTTTTTGGGAAAAAGCAAGAAACAAAAATTGAGCGATTCGGGAAAAAAGTCAGAAAAAAAAATGTACAATTCGGATATTTGCTCAATTTGTACGTGTTGGTCCCCGATGGGATAATATCGTGATTTTTTAATAATAGAAAAAGGTCCAATCGTGGATTCTAGTTTGGTCTGACTTTTTTGATTGAAATAGTCAGATAAATTCAGACTTTGATAAATAAGGTCCTAAGTGTATTATTTCCTATCATGTGCCCATCTCTTAGTCAAAATTGGGGACTTAGTCAAAATTCCCATGGCAGAATAAGTGTGTGAGTTTACACTTGTCCAACTGAGCCTCTGGAGATCACCAGGAACATGTCATCACACTGAATGTATCCTCGTCTTTTAATGACAACTCTCAGTGTAAACTCATGCTTAGAAGAATAATAGGTTCAACCCTAAGACCAGGGGAATAGCCCTCAGGGTGGTTATTGAGTGCCATTTCTATGGGAAAAGCACATGAGTTAGAGCTACAGTGAGAACATGACAGAAATATTTGTTAAAGTATGGATAAAGATGTAGAACTAGACACTAGACAAGAATGTAGTCTACTAGACTATATTGTAAATTGTAAACACATTAAAACACAATTGACCTTTCTATGTGTGCTTACAACATTGGTGGTCTAGAAGAAGAAGAAATGAAAATCCCCTGGGGGCATCTTTGAGTGATGTTCAAGTCTATCGCAAATATAGTAACCTGAATCATCAGGATTCATCATTTCCGGACCTCAGATTTGTGGCAAATCCTTCAAGGTTGCAAAGCCAAGTAGCATTTGTTTTCTGAGGTTTTCCAGCTGCTAGTGTCCTTTAGATGGAGTTATATTTATTAAATGACTTTACAATGCTTGGTATCCATTAAGGCTCAGATCATTGAAACAAATGAAGGCATGTAACTTGTATGCTTCTCTCTCAGAAATACTTTCACAGCCAGTGCAGCGCTTTAAGTTTCCAAACAGATTAATAATGAGACAAAACTGGCAGGAATTGCTGTAGGCTATAAGTTGTTGTTATAAATAAACAATAATGTACCCCCTGTTGTAAACTACAAGGTCATTAGTACTCACAGAGGCAACTGTTGAGCTTATAAAGACGAGAGCTTTTATATTTGGCTAATTATACAATTAGATCAGACACCTATTTGTGGTAAAATAGGCCTTTACCTATCTTACTTCTTCCCTAACATTGGCAGCAAGAGTTATTTTTTATTACCCACTGAGTTTGTAAAATCCCATTCAGATGGCAACTGTGTTTATTCTTATATTATAAAGCATGCAATGTATTGTCAAAACAACTGTCCATATTCTTGTTTTTGTCAGTTGTGTTCATGATATTGTCAATGATTTATTAATTGATTGATTATTCTGCTTGTCCTCCCTGTGTGTACTTTATTACTCGAAGAAACACAAGGCTTTGCATGCTCACCAAACCTCATCAGGCATGTGCCCGCACCTGAGCCAATACAATGGTTCCAAGTACAGACAGGAGAGGAGGTGTATTTCAGCATAACTTTTCAGCTCCCACGTGGCACTAGTCTTATTTAAGATGAAACAATAGAGTGATGAGCACAAATGGTCACAGCAGACCATTGAGTACTAACGTCTAGAACTGGATAAACATTTCACCCCGCATATAATCTCAAGAGAACATCACCTTATGGCAGGGGGCATAAGGTGATAATTAACTCTAAACCAATTCTAACCCCATTTTTAACAAAAGAAAATATGAGTTTAATGCAGGAGTCAATAGTGAATGGAGGGCACACCAAATCTTTCAAAAAGTAATCAGAGGTGCAGAAACAAATGTTACCCCTACTTAAGGTAACCTATAACAATGTACTTAGTCCATATGTTCGCACACTCAAAACAAACACAATTTAGAGAATATGAGTGGTTCAAAAAGAATTGGTTTTACTTTTGTAGCGCTATAGTAAACTGACTTGTGCTAGGGCCGTTTACTCTACTTTCCTTGGTGGGCTGAGACCACAGATGAGCTCTCTTTCTCAGGGGTAAGCCCTCGCAGCGGGGTGGAGGCAAGGGTGTAGTGTAACTGTAACCTGATGCGATAGCACAATGATGGGCACCAGTAGTTCTTTAACAGTTGAACCAAGAACAATATTTATTGAACAAGAGCACAGAGATCATTTAGCACATTGATCCACAATGGAGTATAGAACATACACAGCAGCATAAAGGAAGCATATACTCACAGCACGTATAGGCTGAATCCCCACAGGCTAGGGAATAAACAGCAGAGAGTAAGTTGACAGCATGTGATGGGTATTGCCCGGTTTTCAGGATATCGTCAAGTGGCAGACTAGGGGAACTCCTGACATCCCTATCTCAACACTTGGTTCCCTACTCTGGGTCAGTAATACCCTGGGATCTTAATCCCTCTAATCTCCTCGGCGGAGCCTTGAGCTGCTCAACTATTTAACCTCTCTATCACTCCTAGAGCGATCTATAAAACGAGTATAGCTATCTAATTACTAGGGCCAAAGCGCCTAGGGTCAGCACTACCCATTCCCTTCCAGCCTGCTTGGTTGGGCTAAAGCAATGGACCCAGAGCACATGGTTCCTAAACCTTTTATACTCTGGCACAGTGCCTCTAGAGTACACTGTGTGAACTGCAGGGGTTACATAAGCACAAGGTCCCCATAAGGACCCACTGAGGTGTCCATATTACTAGGGATGTGCCTGTCTGTAAAGTGTAAGGGTGTCTAAGATTTTCACATCCCTACATTCTCCCCCTGGTGAATTCCTTCCGTCCCGGCAAGGAACCTTTCAAAGAGCAAATACTGAAAATATAGCAGTTAAGGCACATCATGCAAGAAACCTTTTCAGAGACCAAAAATACATTGCACTTAGCTATATGTAGTGCATTTCTATACCATTACCTTATAACCTCTTCGAGGTAACTCTCCTGAGTAACCCAGGTACAATGGCATAGCGTGAAAGAAACATATCAATAGCAACAGTTTCATTCATGGGCAGGTAAACTTTATCAGTAAACACCTGCAAAAGAAGGTACAAGTTAGAAATACTGCATCTCAAACACATCAGTATTCTAGTCCATCAAATAGTCGAACCCACAGTCCTTTTTCAAATGCACTTAGGAGGGTAAAAGGGAAAAATTGGATGAACCTACCAACAGGCAGGTTTTAACTGAAACAGTCCTTAGACCTAACTCCAAGAGGAGCAAAAGAAGAAAAATTCTTCCCTGAAGAAAGTTCAATCACTGTGGAGGGACTGAAAAATGTAACCGAACACACTCCCAATGGAGCATCATCAATGGAAAAACAAACCACCACCCACCAGTAGACTCAAATCATGTGAAGAAACCTGGCCTTGGTGTCTTCATAGGGAATGTAGTATTTGGGATGAGGTTTGTCCACCCATTGTCCATCTCCCAAATAGACTTCAAGGTTAAAATACTTGGTGGGGTTGTACTTTCCACAGCTCTTCACAGCATTTTGAAGAATAGTGCGGCCATACCACCACTCTTTCTCGATGGAGCGCAGGTATTGCCAATCTTGCTCACGCCTCACCTTATCGGGGTTTGTGAGGCAACTGTGGTGCATCTTCTCCTTTCGCAGGATCTCATTGATCAGCCAATTCTCATAAGATGCAGCCACCTTTTCGTACACCCACAGAGGAGCATAGGGCATGAAGTAACCCCATGTTCGGTGCACATGGAAATTTATCACTCTCTGTACTCTGGACACAGAGGTGAACACATTCAGATCTGCCCGTCCTGGCAGCACCCAGAAATCTTTTTCCTCCTCTGGGCCTATGATAGGAGGAGCAATGAAGCTACGAGGCACTTCTGTAGGAGGGCCTGGACCATGCTCAGCTTCTGGAGTCTCCTCATACTCTTCCCATCCTGGAACTGGTCCTAAGGGATTGTCGTCCTTAGGCTTGGGAATAGCAGCCAGCAAATTCTTTTCCCTCTCCAGGGATATCTTTCCCCACTCGTAGTGGTATAATTTAGCCACTTGAGTGCTCTCTCCTGGCTCACTAGGAGTTTGAGGCACAATCACTTTGGGGCATACAGGATTGGTTGGCTCACTCACCACAGACCTCTTACTTTGGCACCGAATCTGTGCAGGAACTTCCAGTATGGATTCATCAGCACTGTTCACACTGGAGGACATCAACTTATCCAGCAAATCCTCATCATCCTCCAATATTGGAGGGTCTCGAATGGAAGGTGCTATGGGTGCAATGGGCCCCAATCGGTTGAATGAAAACTTTCTCCAGTCCACGTCATGGCCTATGACTGGAGTCGGAGTAGGAACAGCAAGGGCTGTATAGATGGTGACAGTCAAATCCCCACAAGGCTCCGAATCACTGAGCAACACTTTGCGGGATGAAGACTTTGATTCAGAAGAATTAGACCTCACATGAGGAGCGGCAGCTCCTGAAACAACCATAGGAGTTTTGGAAACTGGAGATTCAACCAGCGGGTTCTCTGTTCCAGAATTAGAAGCATGCTGAAAGTATTCCTCTTCCAAGGATATAGAAACAGCGTCAGGCCTGCAGGCCACATCAACTTCAGGCGCGTGCCACGCCCTTTCCAGACAGTCTTCTGGTAGCGGGTCAGGTGCAGGCACACAACAAACGAGGGCCCCTATAGCAGAAGGGGTACACACTTCTCCCCCTGGTGCATCCAACACTGTAGTAGACACAACCAAAGGTGTAGGCATCACGGCCGTCACAACATCACATAAGCCCTCAGGCTTCAACGAAGGGGTAGTGGAGCACACATCTGCCGTCCAGCCGAACGGGGTGATTTCACTGACCGCAGCCGCGGTCACGGCACATCTCCCTCAAGCGGAACCACTTCGGTTGGGGAGGCACAAACTGAATTGAGTGAAGACTCACTGGGTGACTTATCTAGTACGGGTACAGGTACAAAGACCGGCTCTAGCGCGGGCTCTGGGACCTTCTCTGGGACAAGTTCAGGTGTGGGGGCCGCAGCCGCTGACACCCCCGGGGCCTCCTCTATCTCTTGGTAGACAAGAATAGTTTTGCCGCTCACCTTGTCCCGTATCTTCTCCACCAATGGAGGTTGATCAGCCCGGTTGAATGGTCCCATCCATAAGCGGGCCTCGCATTGCGAACACACGCCATCCGGGCCCTCCAAGGCGTTGGGCGCTTCCATATCACACACGCCACAGGCCGGAATCATCATTCCCCTTTCGGTTGGGGTAAAGGTACCCTGGTATACATACTGCCGCTCGGGCTCCACCCGGGTAGTATCACAGGGTAAAGGCTCCATAGTAGGCTCCGGAACCTCCGGTTCAATAGCAGGTTCAGCCACATGCTCAACAAGTGGTTCGGCAACGCACTCAGCAATTGGTTTGTCCACACACCTATCTGACTCAGCCGAGTCTAACAGCATGGAAACCAAACTCAATATGGCAGCGGTACTATCCTCCAGGGTGGGACGTCGCGCCATAGCTCGGGTAACACCCCCTTGGGATAATCTGGTACGCCCTTTTCTACTTTTTCGCGCGTTTCCCTTCTTAACCCATGCAGGGCAGGGCGTTGGCTCTGGAGATTGCGCAACACAAAATTCCTTCACAGCAACTTTTCCTACACGAGGTGGTATAGGTGGCGGTGAAGGTGGTGGTGTAGTAGGGCAACTGTCCACCAATGATTCTGTTCCCAGGGCCAAACAAACAGGTTCCTCAGCTAGCATAAAGTCATTAAAGTCTATGGCATCAGCAGCTAGGAATGGATTTAGCCCAGGTGTAGACATTTTAATTTCAGCGTACTCTGTGTCATTGATACTACAGCCCTTTTTCTTTTCCCATAGACTAGAGCTATAGTAAGATTCATCTATCATCGGATCCTCACACTCAGAAGTCAAATTAAGCAATGACAGAGGAGGGGGACTGCTCATAGGCTGGGCAGACTTAGGCAGGCTCTGATACCGGCACGGACACCCCTCTGCAGAGACTCCCATAGGGTACACCTTGGAAGGCCATGTATCACTGCTAGGTTCGGCAGGGACCCAATACAAGACCCGGACAAATCCTTTCTCATCAGACGGTTCTTGTGCAACATATTCAAAAGCATTAAATATGGGGTTGTCCCTTAAAGAATGATTCACAACCTCTATAGGGCACCCCTCTGGGACATTATCCACTACAAACGTGTCACAAGGCTGCTTCAGACAGGGGAGCCATTATGCTTTTGCTGTGACCGAAATGTGTGAGGGATACACGCTCACAATATAATCAGTAGGCACACCGCTCGGGGAATAAGAACTACAGACTTTCCCCGCCTAGGTGCCTTTTTCCTACTGAGTCCGCACACGCAGCGCCTGTCACACTAGGCCGCGTGTGATGTTACAGTTAAACCCTTTTCAAGCCCCACGTACCGGGCGCCAAAATGTAGCGCTATAGTAAACTGACTTGTGCTAGGGCCGTTTACTCTACTTTCCTTGGTGGGCTGAGACCACAGATGAGCTCTCTTTCTCAGGGGTAAGCCCTCGCAGCGGGGTGGAGGCAAGGGTGTAGTGTAACTGTAACCTGATGCGATAGCACAATGATGGGCACCAGTAGTTCTTTAACAGTTGAACCAAGAACAATATTTATTGAACAAGAGCACAGAGATCATTTAGCACATTGATCCACAATGGAGTATAGAACATACACAGCAGCATAAAGGAAGCATATACTCACAGCACGTATAGGCTGAATCCCCACAGGCTAGGGAATAAACAGCAGAGAGTAAGTTGACAGCATGTGATGGGTATTGCCCGGTTTTCAGGATATCGTCAAGTGGCAGACTAGGGGAACTCCTGACATCCCTATCTCAACACTTGGTTCCCTACTCTGGGTCAGTAATACCCTGGGATCTTAATCCCTCTAATCTCCTCGGCGGAGCCTTGAGCTGCTCAACTATTTAACCTCTCTATCACTCCTAGAGCGATCTATAAAACGAGTATAGCTATCTAATTACTAGGGCCAAAGCGCCTAGGGTCAGCACTACCCATTCCCTTCCAGCCTGCTTGGTTGGGCTAAAGCAATGGACCCAGAGCACATGGTTCCTAAACCTTTTATACTCTGACACAGTGCCACTAGTGTACACTGTGTGTACTGCAGGGGTTACATAAGCAAAAGGTCCCCATAAGGACCCACTGAGGTGTCCATATTACTAGGGATGTGCCTGTCTGTAAAGTGTAAGGGTGTCTAAGATTTTCACATCCCTACACTTTTATGTAGAAAAATATTTTTTTTACATGAACAACGCCATAAAACACATGGCATAGTTTATACATTATTAAAAACAGTGTACAATATCAACCACCCATTGATTATTCATGGCAAGCAGGACATCAACAAGGAGCGGATTTTAACAATTTAATGCAGGAGTCACCAACCTTTTTCTACCATTGAGCCAAACCCAAAATTAAAAAATGTTGGGGAGCCCTACAAACATGAACAATATCTGTAGGGTTGCCAAATGGTAGGAAAGGTAGGGGGGGCTAAGAAGGAAGGATAGGGAAGGCAAGTCCTTCAGGAAGGAGCTGATAATATGCTGACAGGTACATAGTGGAGCAGGCAAAGAATCTGTGACTGGATGGGGAAGTACATAGAGGGCGAAAAAACTGGAGGTGAGGCAGGAGTGAGGCAGGGTAAAGAGTCTGGGACAGAACAAAATGGGTATAGAACCAGGTCAGGATGGGGTGTGATAAAGAAGACTGGAGCAGGAGGACTAGGATGAAGACTCTTGGACAGAATGAGCAGTGTGGCTGTAGAACCAGGTCAGGATGGAGTTTGACAGGGAGGACTGGAGCAGGAGGAAAAAAACTTGAGCCTGGAACAGAACAATGATAGGACTAAGTGCAGGAACCAGACAATATTATGATAGAGTAGGGAAGTGGAATCAGATAGGGACAGAATTAGAAGCACAGGCGCCAGAGTCAGGGACAGTGCTGCTCAAATAAGGCCAATGCTCAGGCACAGCATATGAGGAGGGCTTGACTTATGTAGGTCACAGTTATTCCTAATTGGCTGAGTCCAACCCACCAGTAAGGATGTTGGGGTGAAATAGCTATGTTAGGGACCGAGATAAAAAGGAAATGAGAACTTGCCGGCCACTCTCCCAGCCTAGTGATCATGGAGAGCAACCAGGATTTCCCAGGATCAAACCAAAGCCTAGCCTTACACCAAATAAGGGCCATGATTAGCTGTTCAGTAGCCCCCCGTGGACTTCCATCCTGCAGTAATCTTTTTTGCAGTAAACTTATGTCTTTAAGCCTCTGAAACTTGCCCCAAGTCAGGAATTTAAAAAATGGGCACATTTAACAACACATGGATCGATATCTCATGGGAGGTGAGAAGCAATTTTCCTGCTAGACCCTGTTTGAAGGTTACTATCTAAAAGGGCATGCAAACCCAAACAATTTATTGATGTAAACTTTGCAATTTATTGGAATTTTTTGAAATGTAATTTTCTGTTTTTAGCAGTTTCTGCATTTTTTCCAGTTTAGACATCTGATACCAGACTTTTAGCGCAACTGAGAGTTATGAGGTTAACTGAATGCAGGAGGTACATTACACCAAAACATCAAAAGAGGATATTACCCTAAATTAATTGCATCAATAGACTGACACAACTGGGCTTGTTTTGAGCTATGAGAACCATTGCAGAATCCAATCCTTGAAGGTGCCCACAGCTGTGTAAGTTGCCCCACGTAGATCTGCCCCAAAGACAGAAAATTCAGTCTTAATGGACATTTGTCATCATTGCAGCTCTGGGAGTGGGAGTCTCCAAGAAATGTCTCTTTTGGTTGTCGCAGTAGAACATGGTATTTTAGGAATGATCAGCCATGTCCAGTAGCTTTATGATACAATGGAGACAATGGAACTCTTGGGACTTAAAAACAGGCGCCAGGATCCAGTATTACAACAGGAAACATTCAGCGCCCTCTCAGAAATCAAGAGGAAGCCACTGAATGTTTACTAATAGTAATAAAAGTCTATAAAAAAAGTTGACCTTTTTCGAAAAGGTCATCAGTAATTGGCTGAGGAGGATTCTTTTTCAGCAACACTTGATCTGCCTCAGACAACTTTACAGGAGTCCATAGGAGTTTGAAAGAATCACATTTCAGTTATAAATATATATCTTGTGAAAACTTGACATTTCATGAAAGAATGAAACAATTCCCCGCCTAATATGCAACTATTCAAAATGACTTATGTTTTTCAGCTGAGAAAAGTATGTGTGCTTTTTATCTTCATTCAGTCAAAAAGGTACAATGCTTCCACGTAGTTTGTGTTGTTTTCAGCTATAGAAGCCTCAATTTATTGATTGGGCAGGAAAATATAGAGCACTCTTCAGTTCTGGTATTGGGCATTTGATCTAGGCTTGGGAGGTCAAAAATACAAGGAACAAACAATGGATCTATTTTGAAGTAAAAAAGGCCACCAGTAGAGAAGCGGGGCTTGGGAATCAAATCCCAAACCTTTAGGTAGTTGAACACTGTGGTACACTGTACAAACTCCAACACACAATTCAGTGTCAAAGTGAAAATTTGGAAAATAACACATAACATGTCCACAAAAGGCCTTACGCGTTTCATGCCTCCAAGAACTCAATGATAGGCTTGTGAGGTATTACCGCCCTCTTTTACAAATGACCACATATTTTTATCTGTAGTGATGAGCCGTTTTGCTGAAAAATTAGCAAAACTATGATAACATTTGCAAAACGGTGAGAAATTTGTGAAACACATTAAAGTCTATGGGAGACATTTTTGTAGCGGCAATGTTTTTTATCAAAATACATTAGGGTCTATTGACGACTTTTTTTTCTACCGAGCGTCATTTTTGTCGCATTCGAAAGTTACTGCATGCAAAACTCAAAAATTCGCTGCAAAACCGTATATGGCTAAAAAATTAGCTGATAACTATCTATGTGTAGTGATGGGCGAATTTCTCCTGTTTTGCCGAAAAATTTCCAGCAAAATTCACGGACAAAAATTTGCGACAAATGGTGAAATTGGAAAGTTCACGAAAAAGTGGTGAAATGCGAACTTTTTCAGGAAAAAATTAGGAAATTTGAACGTTTACACAAAAAAGAATCGTGAAATGGGAATGGCTTCACTAAAAAAATCGTGAAGTTCGAACGGTTTAAAAAAAAAATCATGAAATTCAAACGTTTTCACAAAAAAATCGTGACATGCCAATGATTTCATTAAAAAATTGTGAAGTTCGAATGGTTTCACAAAAAAAACGGAAAATTCAAACGTTTTCACAAAAAACTTGTGAAATTCGAACATTTTCACGAAAAAATCGTGAAAATCGGAAATTGACACCAGTGAATTTTCACTGGTGAATTTTCACTGGTGAATTTTCGCTGGAGACTTCGCCGGAGGCGTAATGCGAAATTCGCGCCGGGCAAATTTATTCGCCCATCACTATTTTTGTGTACTACTACAGGCGACACAATGTCTCCAGTTTCATTTTCATCAGCTGTAACGTGAATCACTGGTGGGGAAACATACGTGTCACAATGTAGACCAAAGTTTGAGTCTGAGTTTATGTGATCCATTCAAATCAAAGGGGGTATCAGTGATTTAAAATCCTCGAAAAGTTCTCAAGAATTCTCAAGTTGATTTACAATTAAAGTCTAAGGGAAACTTGCACAATATGGGATTTTTTTCACGCTTGATAAAATTCTATTGATTGATACCAGAGAATGAAACTTGAGAAATGTTCCAAGATATTTCGACGTATAAGTATAAGATGCACAAGTTTTATAAATGTGTCCTTAAATGTTAGTAAATCTAAATCTGAATTTTTCTGATATTTTAAATTAAAAAAAGTCAGATCAAACTAGAATCCACGAATTACCCTTATTTATCATTAAAAAAATGACACAAAAAAAATCGGATTGGGAAAAACTGCAACTTTTTCAGATTGTTGCACAAAAAAGTTGACTTTTTTGGGTTGCCACGCGTAAAATTTAGATTTTTTTAGATTTGATGCTGGAAAAGTCCGAATTTTTCATGAAATCTGAGGAATCAGCAGAAAAGCTGAAATGTTCGGATTATCATACGAAACCAAGCGCAGACCATAATATCTTTAAATTGCAAATAGGACCTCTGCCATTGACTTCTGTAGGAACTCGACAGGTTGAAGATGGAGTATTTTCGGATTCAGACTTTTTATATCCTCAAAGTATAATAAATGATAAAAACTCTAAAAATTCTAGTTTTTTTCCATAAAAAACTGATTTTATAGTAAAAAAAACTAGAGTTTTTCGATTTTTTTTGGAATCAAACTATATCTTTAAAAAATCGCTTAGGGGCAAATTTACTTATGGTCGAATATCGAGGGTTAATTAACCCTCGATATTCGACTGCCGAATGGAAATCCTTCGACTTCGAATATCGAAGTCGAAGGATTTACCGCAATTCGTTCGATCAAACGATTTTTATCCATCGAAAGGATTTTAATCCTTCGATCGAACGATTTTTCTTTGAACCTAAAAAAGCTAGCAAAGCCTATGGGGACCTTCCCCATAGGCTAACATTGACTTCGGTAGGTTTTAGGTGGCGAACTAGGGGGTCAAAGTTTTTTTTAAAGAGACAGTACTTCGACTATCGAATGGCCGAATAGTCGAACGATTTTTAGTTCGAAACGTTCGATTCGAAGTCGAAGTAGTCCATTCGATGGTCGAAGTAGCCAAAAAAAAACATTCGAAATTCAACGTTTTTTTTCTTCTAATCCTTCACTCGAGCTAAGTAAATGGGCCCCCAAGTGTATTGGCTCCTAGTGTGCTGGGTTCATGTTCAGTACAATCAGATCTTTGTGAGCCCAGAAGCGAAATGCTTTTTAAAATTTATGGGCTAATTCATTTTCTGCGATTTATTAACACATTCCAAATAGTGGAGAGTCGCTATATTCCATTTACATTCATTTTCATATTCCTTTCAATTAATTATTGCCTGATTAGAGAAAAGGACTGCCTGTTCAAGTACATCTCATCAATCTTTCAACAATGTGGCGTAACAATTTATTTTATATTTTATTTATTTATATCCCCAGTATCTCAGGTCAAAAAGTTCATTAGAATAATTGGAAAGGTTTTCCGTCAGAGGTCATTGCTGCCATGGAATGAATTGAAGCTAATGAATTGTTTAATGATGTTGATTGCAGTTTAATGCTCTCTCTCTCTCTCTCTCTCTCTCTCTCCCTCTCTCTATATATATATAGGTGTGAATTTGCGGAGAATTTACGTGTTTCGCCGCCGAAACACCCACGAAAATTCACCGGCGCCTAAAAATTTGCGTCAGAACCGTCTCCCACCTTAACGTCGGCGTCAAAATTGACGCGGGTGTCAATTTTAGAGTTTCACTAATTTTTCGCCGTTTCGCGAATTTCCTGCAAAATGTCGAAAAATTTGCTTTGTCGAAATGAAATGGGAGAAATTCGCACATCACTCGTGACAGCAATATCAGGGCACTGTTGTCAAAAAGGAAAGTGTTGCTTAATGCATGTGGTTTAGCAACTGAGATAGGTCTTTATTGAATTTTCCATAGCAAACAGGTAAGGAAACTAAGAATTAATCCTTATTGGAAGCAAAATAGTATTTCTAAACTCCTCCCGTGCTGTGCAGCCTATTATACAGGGTAACAGTGACTGGGATGCCAAGGGCCCACTAGAAAACCTTAGACCATGGGCCCAGTTTCCAAACTATTATTCCTCCTCTCCTCACTCAGCCTCTTTATTCTCCTAGTCTTTTATATCTACTTACTGTATTCTTCCATTATTAAACATTTTTTTCTTATAAAGAAATAGGGAATGGCCATGAAATAGGCTAATGGTCAGAAGCAAGTGGCCCACTGAGACCTGGGCCCACCGGGAGTTTTTCTGGCATCCCGGTGCAGAGCAATGAGAATGCCCCAACTTCAGTCTCCAAACAATAGCGACTTTGAGGGACTTTAGTGCCGAAGTCTTTCTATTCATGATCTGGATGAACTCATTTTCTCTTACTAGAGAAAAGAAAAATGAGATTAAAGATAAAAGAACAATTTAGAGTGAAATGAGGCAGGGGAACGTCTTTCACGTTTGCCTCACTGCCTGGCTCAGTTAGTGCTTCTCAGAAAACTCAGAATTTCCTGGGTGATTTCCGGAGCAGAGCTGCTCTATCAGTCTGTTCCATGTCCAGCCGAGGGGGAGCCTGCAGTCCAGGAAAGTGCTGAACTAGAACATGTCACTGTCCCAGGCACCAGTGAGTGCACCAATGAGAGAGCAGCACAGACCGGAGAATAGCCTTAGGGTCAGGGACTGCATTAAGCAACTTCTTTAGATGATCTCATGCCAATTCTTTATTCCATTCTCCTAATCAAAAGGCACCTCCCGGCAATGAATCCAACACTTTCTGCATCTGATCTTAATTCTCCTGCCTTTCCGCTTCCCCTGCCTCATTTCACTCTACATTGTCCTTTTATCTTTAATCTCAAATTTTCTTTTCTCTAGTAAAGGAAAATGAGTTCATCCTGATCATGAATAGAGATTCTGCAACAAAGACTTCGGCACTAAAGTCCCTCAAAGTCGCTATTATTTGGAGACTGAAGTTGGGGCCTTCTCATTGCTCTGCACCGGGATACCAGGAAAACTCCCGGTGGGCCCAGGTCTCAGTGGGCCACTTGCTTCCAACCATTTAGCCTATTTCATGGCCATTCCCTATTTCTTTATAAGGAAAAAATGTTTAATGGAAGAATACAGTAAGTAGATATAAAAGACTAGGAGAATAAAGAGGCTGAGTGAGGAGAGGAGGAATAATAGTTTGGAAACTGGGCTCATGGTCTAAGGTTTTCTAGTGGGCCCCTGGCATCCCAGTCACTGTTACCCTGTATAATAGGCTGCACAGCACGGGAGGAGTTTAAAATGTAACCCACCTTCTGACCTGTCAATACAAAAATAAAGGACAATGTCACCCTTTCCTCGTATACATTCACTGCACATTTATAATGTTTTCAAGGAATTCCGTCATGATTTTTATGATTTAGTTTTTATTTCTAAATTACACTGTTTACACTGCAAATAATTCACTCTACAATATAAAATGTCATTCCTGAACCAGCAAGTGTATTTTTTTTTTTTAATTTATAATATTGGTGTGTAGGCAGCCATCATTTTGCCTGGTCATGTGCTTTCAGAAAGAGCCAGCACTTTAGGATGGAACTGCTTTCTGGTAGGCTGTTGTTTCTTCTTCTCAATGTAACTGAATGTGTCTCAGTGGGACCTGGCTTTTACTATTGAGTGCTGTTTTTAGATCTACCAGGCAGCTTTTATCTTGTGTTAGGGAGCTGCTAACTTGCAGTACAGCAGTAAAGTGTGACTGAAGTTTATCAGAGCACAAGTTACATGACTGGGGGCACTTGGGAAACTGGCAATATGTCTAGCCCCATGTCAGATTTCAAAATTAAATATAAAAAAAGCTGTTTGGCCTTTTGAGAAATGAATTTCAGTGCAGAAGTCTGCCAGCGCAGCACTATTAACTGATGCATTTAAAAAAAATGTTTTCCCATGACAGTATCCCTTTAAAGGAGAACTAAGCCCTATAAAGCAATATGGTTAAAAATGCCATCTTATTGCATTTAACTTATTGCATTAGCCTAAAGTTTCAGCTTGTCAATAGCAGCAATGATCCAGGACTTCAAACTTGTCACAGGGGGTCACCATCTTGGAAAGTGTCTGTGACACTCACATGCTCAGTGGGCTCTGAGCAGCTGTTGAGAAGCTAAGCTTAGGGGTCGTCACTAATTATCCAGCAGAAAATGAGCTTCCCCTGTAATATAAGCTGATGCTACAGGGCTGATTATTAAATTCTGATGCTAATTACACTGGTTTCTGTGCTGCCATGTAGTAATTATCTGTATTAATTACTAATCAGCCTTATATTGTGACATTTCTATTCTATGTGTACTGTATATTGTGAGTGGGTCCCTAAGCTCAGTAAGTGACAGCAGCACAGAGCATGTGCAGTGAATCAGCAGAAAAGAAGATGGGGAGCTACTGGGGCATCTTTAGAGACACAGATCTTTACTGCTAAAGGGCTGTGGTTGCCTTGGGCTGGTACAGAAGCCCAAAACATAATGTACAACATTTCTAGCTACTTCTCTAGTTAGGCTTTACTAACTGCCATCAAAAAGCATGATTGTTTATTGATTTTCGGTCACAGACTCTGAAACAAGGTAGTCAGTAGTCAGTTCTCCTCTGGGCAGCCTCTTGTTTCAGGAATCAGGACAGCAGTGCAGAGGATATTAACAGCCAGATAGATTACATTTGCCCGACAATGCTCCATGAAATGGTAAATAGCCTTGATTTAGGCAAATGGCAAAACATCGAAAAATTAGTAACCTTTGATTGTGGGACAGACATACAATGGGCCTCTTTGGTCCATATCTGGGGGGGGTGGATATCTGTCAAAAAGAATTTGTTCCTTGGGACGACATGGATAAGTGATACCGATTGGTCTGACTGTTGACCAAGGTGCAAAGCTGTGTTTGCCAGCCTTGCCATATCTCCCAACTGTCCCGTTTTTTGTGGGACAGTCACGATTTTGACAGCTCGACCCACAGTCCCAGATTGTTACTGAAATGTCCTGCCTTTCTCCTTGATCTCCTGCACTGAACTGTCAGAAAAAGATAGTTTCTAAAAACTTAATTGGTTTTGGCAGAGACCCCAGAGCATTCAGCAGGTGCAATTTAGATACTTTTGTAACCATATAAGATACGCAAAGAAACAATGGTAACAATTTAAGATAAGCAGGTCTCTTGGGGAAACTGTAACTTGCCACTTAAATAAGAAGCAACCCCTGCAACTAATGAAAACCCCTACTCTCCATAGTCCCCCCTCCTTGTCCCCCCCCCCGCACAGGTGTTAATACCTGTAAATGCCCCTAAGTCGTCTTTAATTACCCCTCGATGCAGAGTCAGTGCAGCGGAGCTCACAGGCACCATCTTCACCTCTTTGGGAATCTTCAGTGAGTAAGCGCCGTATCTGCGCATGTGCAGTTGTAGCAATATTGCGATCCCGAAGTGCGCATGCACCAAAGCCATGGAAATTGCTGAAGGGACCTGAAGATTCCCGAATCGACGGAAGATGGCGCCTGTGAGCTCCACTGCGCTGACTCTGCATCGAGGGGTAATTAAAGAATTAGGGACATTTACAGGTATTGACACCAGTGCGGGGAGGACTATGGAGGGTTTTCATTAGTTGGGGGGTTTGGTTCTCCTTTAAAGAGCACTTCATTAGAAAAACTGTAATAACAATTAGAAAACACAGAAATGTGTTCAAACGTTTCATAACCTGCCAAATTTTATAAAATGAACATGGTAATTAGGGGTGTGGCTACAAAAATGGGCGTGGCCAAAATGTTGTCCCCTCTTTCCTGCTGGTAGATATGCCTTGCCAGCTAAGCACCTGTTCCCACAAGAAATTAGGGAATTCAGGTGAACTGGCCCATATGTTTTATAATCTACATATTGTCTGCCATCAGTCATCCTGTCTAGTGATGGGCGAAAAATTAGTAAAACTCGATAATTGTTGCCCGAGTCAATTTTGGACACGCATCCTAAAAGATGCTTGCGTCAATTTTGACGGCGCAGTTAAAGTCAATGGGCGTGATTTTGATGCAAGCAACTTTTCAGACGTGCGTCAAAAAATTTTTGATGCACATTTATTTGCCAGCAGTAAAAAACACGGAAATTCGCCACAAATTTGCACCAGACAAATTTATTTGGCTATCACTAGTGATGGGCGAATTTATTCGCCAGGTGCAAATTCACTGTGAATTTGCCCGTTTCGCAACTGGCGAATAAATTCGCTGGCGAAAATTCACCAACATCTCGATTTCTACTCCGGCACTAATTTAGACGCTAGCGAATTGCCGTCGGCGTCAAAATCACCGTTTCGCAAATGTTTCGGGAAATTTGCGGTGAAGCAAAACAGGACAAATTCGCCCATCACTAATCCTGTCCAGTGCTCCAATCTGCCCCTGCCTTCTATCCAGTGTCGGACTGGGATGTCAGGGCCCCACCAGAAAACCTTAGACCACTTTTCAAACTATTATTCCTCCTCTCCTCACTCAATCTCTTTATTCTCCTAGTCTTTTAAATTTACTTACTCTATCCTTCCATTATTGTGCATTATTGCCCATAAAGAAATAGGGAATGACCATGAAATTGGCCAAATGTTTAGAAGCAAAAAGGGCCCACTGATACCTGGGCCCACCGGGAGTTTTCCTGTATCCCGGTGGGCCAGTCCGACCCTGCCTTCTATCATAGAGCTTCATTTAGTAGATAAATCTATGTAAATGTGCACCTTTCATATTTTCAGTCTTTATTGTATTTTTTTTACATACCTGTACCTGGTGATTTAAAGAGAAAAATAGGGCAAGGATATTTTCCATATACAGGGATGCAGCACACAGGCTCTTGTTTATCATGGGACTGAAAGGGTCTGCTGGGAGTCCTAAGAAAACTGTGAGCTGTGCCTTTAAAGGAAAAAAAAAAAGCTTTCCCAGTGCCACCCACCAAGCAGCGGCTGAAACCTGAGAATGGGAGCACCAGGAAAAGCTGTTGGGAAACAGAAGGAAAGAGCTTGGGATTCACACAAACAAAGAAGGGACTTGGAGGGAGAAGCCCTGGGACTAGATGCCTGGGAAGCTCTACAGTTGTGATTCAGACCCGAGCCAGAACCTGATGAAGTTAAGAGCCCATTGGATCCAACTGTCAGGAAGGTGCAGGGCTGGTGCCACACACAGGGGAGCCGCACACACTTCCTTTTAAGTTTGGATGGACATACCAAGGAGTTGCAGGCATCCACACACCCTCCTAGTGCTGCTGCTGTCTGCGCTTACAGGTCAGTGCTACCACTTCCATTGCCATGCACCTCCAGGGATGTTGCTAAACTACAACTCCCAGTATCCTCAACTAGCAAGTAGATGCTAGATCAGCTATGAAGTAACACATTGATATAGATATGTATGCAAGTGCCAGATTACTATACTGCAGCTTAACTACAACTCCCAGCATTTGCTAGTACAGGCATGGGACCTGTTATCCAGAATGCTCGGGACCTGGGGTTTTACAGATACCGTATTTTGGACCTTCATGCCTTAAGTCTACTAGAAAATCATGTAAATATTAAATAAACCCAATAGGCTGGTTTTGTCTCCAATAAGGATTAATTATATCTTAGTTGGGATTAAGTACAAGCTACTGTTTTATTATTGCAGAGACAGCCTTTTTGTATTGCGGAGCTTTCTGGATAACAGGTTTCCGGATAATAGATCCCCTACCTGGATACCTAACATTAGATGAGAATATATATGTATATGCCTATGGTAGGCAGGGGCTGCAAAGAAAATATACTAGTGATTTGTTTGGTGATACTGAACTGCAACTCCCAGTGTGCTGGGTTTTTTTTCCATTTACTGTACAGAAAGAGGTCACATGATTAATAGAAACCCCTGGTACAGAGGGTATCAAGGCTAATTAAGTATCAGAATGCACACATAAGTCTCTGCATGTCTATACTGCATGATAGAAGTTTCAGAGACCAGTGACCAAATACATAGTGTCGGGCTATAAGTGTGCAGTGGCAGCGGTGAGTGTGTAAATGCACAGGCAAAATAGTGATGGGCGAATACAAGGTATTATTTTATTATTACAGAGAAAAAGGAAATCCATTTTAAAAATCAGGATTTTTTTTTTGATTATAATGGAGTCTATGGGAGAAAGCCTTTCCGTAATTCGGAGCTTTCTGGATAACGGGTTTCAGGATAACAGCTCCCTGTACCACCAAAAATGAAAGGAATGACAGTATAATGTTCTGCCTCCCTGTACTGGTAAAACTGGTGTGTTTGCTTCAGAAACACTACTATAGTTTATATAAACAAGCTGCTGTGTTTATATAAACTATAGTAGTACTTATCTGTTATCTACTGTGTATCCTGTGCTTGAATGGCTGCCCCCATGGCTACACAGCAGCTTGTTTATATAAACTATAGTAGTACTTATCTGTTATCTACTGTGTATCCTGTGCTTGAATGGCTGCCCCCATGGCTACACAGCAGCTTGTTTATAGAAACTATAGTAGTACTTATCTGTGATCTACTGTGTATCCTGTGCTTGAATGGCTGCCCCATGGCTACACAGCAGCTTGTTTATAGAAACTATAGTAGTACTTATCTGTTATGTACTGTGTATCCTGTGCTTGAATGGCTGCCCCCATGGCTACACAGCAGCTTGTTTATATAAACTATAGTAGTACTTATACTACTACTATATATATAAATATATATATAAAGAAAGGAGAACTCCACCACAACCTGGAATAAAAGTTTTGCAGGAGTTCTCCTTCCTTTATTATTTTGATTGACTGGCACAATGGAGTTGTTGGCACAGAGCAACTTAATTGGAATAAGAACATTCAATTCCTCTTCAGCTGTACAGACCACCATAACCCTTTATCTTGGATCCCTGATACTCATCGGCTATTATGGGCACTGATATGCTGCATGTTGGATATTGCTGGTATAAAGGTAGAGGTCCTGGTGATGGTCTTGACCATGAAACAATTTCCCTTATATTTGTGAGAAACACCCCAAAGTGTGGGGTAGGGTCCCTGCCAGCTTTTGCTCTGGTGTTCAGCAGTGGCAGAACCATTTATGTACCAATGTTGGGCCCAGAGTAACTACACAGAAAGGGTTTTGCCTAAAGCAGGAAGGACTCAAGAACATCATTAACCTCTGCAAGTGACTCAGGAATGGGGAGGTCAAGGGAACACTTCCTCTTAATGTTTCCAAACATCCATGAGCGCCAAGTCACATATGTTTGTGGTTCAATGACAATGCGAACCCCTTTGGGAACACTATTCCAGATAACCACTGGTACTTAGCGTACGGAAATAGGAAGTGGACTGAAGACATTTAGATTTAGAAGTTTCCATGGCTTCCCAATAGCAGGACGTTCACAGCGACCCTGTCATCCACTCACTGGTTGCTGATATGGGGAAAGTATATAAGAAATGATATGGATAGGCAGTATGGATAATATTCTAGCCACTCTTACACACAGTACCCTTCAATTAAAGGGATACCGTCATGTGAAAACATTAATAGTGCTGTTAATAGTTAATAATGCTGCTCTGCACTGAAATCCCTTTTTCAAAAGAGCAAATACATTTTTTCATATTTAATTTTAAAATCTGACATGGGGCTAGACATGTTTTCAGTTTTCCAGGTGCCTCCAATCATGTGCTCTGATAAACTTCAAAAGGAAATTCACTGGCACACAGGTAATACTAGCAGGGTAAAACCTTGCTATTTTATTCAATGGTTTGCAGCATGCAACGTTTCGGGGTAACCCCCTTTATCAAGCATGCTTACCCCGAAACGTTGCATGCTGCAAACCATTGAATAAAATAGCAAGGGTTTACCCTGCTAGTATTACCTGTGTGCCAGTGAATTTCCTTTTGATTCGCCATTTCAAGGTGGGACGCCGATTCTACCATTGCTGTGCACCAGGGACTATCTTCTATTCAAGGCCAGGGTGTGCGAGTGCAATTTGCTAATTTCCCTCTGATAAACTTCAGCCACTCTTTACTGCTGCACTGCAAGTTGGCGTGATATCGGATTTTAATTTTCGAGTGGACTAGGGAATAATTAATAATTCGAGTTTTTTAAAAAAAATTCCAATTAGATTTTTTAAATTTATCATGTACTGGACCTTTAAGAATTCAAATTCAACTATTCGCCACCTAAAACCTGCTGAAATGTTATTTTGGCCTATAGGGGACGTCCTGGAATCAATTTGGAGTTGTTTGCAGCCTTTTTGAAAATTTAGTTTTTTTTTTATTCTGATTCGATTCGAGTTTGTGGGTTGATCACATTTAACCGAGTTTGAAAAATTCGAATTTTTTCGATTGGTCTTTTTTTTTTCGAATTTCGAGTTCTAACAAACTCCCATGAACTCTTAATTCAACCCTTGATAAATCTGCCCCTATTAGAGTTGCCCCTGGGCTGTACACTCTGGGCTAATATTTATTTATGCATTTTAATGTCTCGGCCATATTAAATGTCCCTGTTATGGCCCTAATAAACCATCCGATTTCTTAATTAAACATACCTTGTAGTGACAGGAACATATCTAACGGGGGAACTATCTGTAACAAAAGAACGTGTGCAATGGTGATTTAATATGGGCAGAGAGATGAGGTGATAAATACAGGTTTAAACCCCCCCCCCCCCCCGAAACCTATTTGCAACCTTCCTATTGGCCCGTACATTAATTGTAACCTTACCCAGGGCAGAGAGTAATTTACAGCCATTGGCTTCGCCTTGTTGTGATACTACATCAAAGGTTGTCATAGCAGATTCAATAGCAATCAAATCCAAGCCTCTTAAATAACCGGCTTCCCAGCTGCTGGCAAGCGGCAATATATAATTACTCATAAATTGAATGAAAAAAAAGAAATAAATTGGTGGGCAGTTCAAACGAAAATATATACTATAATTTACCTTGAATAGGAAATGACTGCCAAAGCCAAACAGGAAAGGATGGTGCATCTAGACGCAAAGCTGACACTCATGTCTCTAATGCAGGTTTTATACAATGAGAATTTTAGTTTAGAAACCCACAGCAACGAATTCATGAATTACTTTTATTGTACAATGAAGGTGCCACTGGCTGCAGGCAGCACTTTCTTTGTTATGTGAGTAAAAATAAGGAGTATAGGTATGGGAACCTTTGTTGGAAAACCAGTTATCTAAAAGGTTCTAAATTACGGAAAGGTTAACTCCCATAGACTCCATTTTATCCAAATAGTCCAAAGGCGTAGTTCTTATTTCAAAAAGGGTTCGATCATAGATGTTAAACACAGGTCATCCAGAAGACCCCCCACAGTTGAGATGCTGTAGTATCTTGAGGGCTTCATGATGGACTTCAACTTGTCTAGAATCTATCCATAGACAACATATAGCAGCTATCCCTTTTCTACTCAAAATCCCATGATAGTCCTGGACAGTTGTATGAATGACCTGATGCTGATCTTCACCATCTTCTATGATCTGGCCTTATATCATCCTTTTACATATTATAAACCTACAATCTATCCATTGTCCAGGACTATCCTGGGATTCACAGTAGAAAAGGAGTAGTTGTTATTTGTAAAGGGATGAAATCATAAAAGTAGTGAAGATTAACATCAGATCATCTGGAAGACTCCTACAGTTGAGATGCAGGGAGCTATAGTATCTGGTGGACGTCATGTTGGACTTCAACTTGTCCAGAATCTCTCCATTGACCATATATATAAAAACAACCCCATTTCTACTGTAAATCCCATGATAACCCTGGACAATTGCATGAATGACCTGATACTGATCTTCACCGTCTTCTATGATCTACCCTTATCTCATCCTTTTACATATAATAAACCTACAATCTATCCAATTGTCCAGGGCTATCCTGGGATTCACAGTACAAATAATTAGTGTTTATTTGTAAAGGGATGAAATCATAAAAGATAGTGAAGTTTAACATCAGATCATCTGGAAGGCTCCTACAGTTGATATGCTGGGAGCTATAGTATCTCGAGGACATCATATTGGACTTCAACTTGTCCATAATTTCTTCATAGACCACATTTAAAAACTACCCCATTTCTACTGTAAAACCCATGATAATCCTGTACAATTGCATTAATGACCTGATGCCTTATCTTCACCATCTTCTATGATATGGCCTTTTCTCATCTGTTTACATATAATAAACCTACAATCTATCCAATTGTCCAGGACTATCCTGGTATTCACAGTAGAACTAAGTAGCTTTCATTTGTAAAGAAGTGAGATCATAAAAGTAGTGAAGTTTAACATCAGATCATCTGGAAGACCCCTACAATTGAGATGCTGAGAGCTATAGTATCTGGAGGACGTTATGTTGGACTTCAACTTATCTAGAATCGCTCCATAGACCAAATATAAAAACTACCCTATTTCTATTGGAAATCCCATCATAATCCTGGACAACTGTATAAATGACCTACAATCCGTCCAATTGTTCAAGACTATCATGGGATGCATGGTAGAAGGTGGATAGTTGGACTTCAACTTTTCTAGAAGCTCTCTAGTGACAACAGACATAAACTGTGTTTACCATCATTACCCATTACTGGGCTCTTAATTAGTCACTTGGGAATGTTTTTCTTTATGTGCCGGGGAAATCACGGTGGTAACTCCCTCTCATGAGTGCAAGTGCAAATTGAAACTAAAGTACCTTTCGATTCTATACACAGGATAAACTACATGCACTCACACTTAGCTATCTGTTTAAGGCTCAGCAAATGAAAGGTACACACTAATTATAAGTAGGATTTGCTTGGTTGCCAGTGTGGTTTTAGACGAAAATAGCTGCAATGTAAAGGTAGTTTTCTCATAAGATACACACTAACCGCTTGTTCTGTCCTTTGCACAAACGCTAACTCCGTAACCGTTGCTGTGCCTTCACTAGCACTTCATTGGGATGGGTATATGCCAAAATAAATCTCTTTTTCTAAAGAGAACAGTGTGTTTGTTGTTTTAGCTTTGCCTTCATAAGCTCTCTTTTATGTCTCTGGCACAAATATCTAATCCCAGCGGATAAAATTAGAAAGGTGAGGTTTACTATAAATCCTGCGTATCCCATATTGGGCTGCAACGATGACGAGCCATGGACTTCCGGCTGCTGTGATGGGTGGCCCTTTGTATTGTATGCCAGTATTTTCCATATCTTGCATGACAGTAGCTGGAAAGCAGCTGCACATAGGGGAAGTGAAAGATCAGTTTGGGCCATTGCTCGTGTCATTTATAAATGTTCCGACTCCCAGTCATTTGTTGTTCTTGGTGCAGCTCACCCATGAATTGTTTTTCTGTCTTTTATGTCGCCAGTTATCACTAAAAAAACACACGTACCCATCTTCACAGGTCTAGTCTGACCATGACTGGACAGGATCTAGTTATAATACCTAAGAGCCATGGATATCTTGTAAAATTGATTTGTATGAATGCTGCTTAGTGATGTCATCAGTTAGAATTGTTGTTTAGTGATGTCACTTGACACATGACTCATTCAAACTTGTGCATTATGAACATATAGGCTCTGTACTTACCTCTATACAGAGTGCAGCCAGATCCCTGACAAAAGTGCTCTCTCTGCATAAGGAGAACTCTTTTATGCCCCTACACACCTACAGGGTCTGGTTCCTCTATAGCAGTGACCCCCGACCAGTAGCTCGTGAGTAACATGTTGCTCTCCAACCCCTTGGATGTTGCTCCCAGTGGCCTCAAAGCAGGTGATTGTTTTGAATTCCAGGCTTGGAGGCAAGTTTTGGTTGTATAAAAACCAGGTGCACTGTCAAACAGAGTCTCAATGTAGGCAATCCACATAGGGGCTACCAGATGGCCAATAACAGCACCCCAAGAACATTTTTCATGCTTGTGTTGCTCCCCAACTCATTTTTCCTCTGAATGTTGCTCATGGATTCAAAAGGTTGGGGATCCCTGCTCTATAGTCTATATAGCTGTTGATGACCTACAACTCTCAAGACTATCATTATGTTAGTGGTTCATTGGATGGCCACCTTAATGTACTGTTAGTTTTAGAACCATCAAATGCTTCTGAGCATTTGATATGGTGCAGTTACAACCAATGCTCAAATAATACAGTGGTTTGTATGAAGAATTGCCTGATAACTGCATAGTCCATGTGACTCCTTAGAGATAAATAGAGAAGCAATGGTTGATCCAGTTGACCTGAACTGTAGAAATTACTTCTGTTCCTCATCGTGTGAATAAATCCATTTGATTCTTCTAGAACATAATGGGGCCTCCCAACTAGATGAAGCCCCTGACTAAATTGGGATGAAATACTGCGTTGTCAATGAGGCTAAATGGGAAAATGGATCTTTTAGTTGCCATGCGTGAGGCTTGATTAAATATCAATGGTTAAATATAATGGTTCCCTGTGAGAGCTCTTTGTCTGTGGACCCTTGGGGGCCAGCTCAGGACAGAGCTCATTAAAAGAGACATATGGCAACCATATTAGCAAGCCAGTGGTGTTAAAGGGGAATCCCCGTGGGGCAAATTAAAATGTGCAGTAAATATCTAAAAAAAGCAAATGGGCTCCAGTAAGAATGAAGAAAATGTAGATTTCATCGGCTTTTTCTCTTATAAAGCAAATGTGCAGATCTGCATCGCACCCTGGAGGGAGTCCTTGCTGATGAGATCTTTATGATCCAATCCTGCCATAATATGGCATTATGTACCTTTCCTTCACACCTCCCTGGGTTTCTCACACTCCCCTGCCTGTTTTATGACTTAACAGAATGTGAAAAATGTACAAATACATAGACACACCTACAAAGCACCATGAAAGTGTATCTATAATATATCTATATTCAACTATACACCACCATTTGTATAATAGGGATGTTCTGGGTTTCAGGCAGCACTTCTGTTTCCTAGGTTTCCAAAAAAAATGCTATAAATGGCAGTCACATAGGCAGCTAAACAATCTACCAGCCAGGGAACTATCTCCACTTCTTATGTGAGTTTCCTGCACATTGTCTGGTTTTCTTCCACAATATGGCTGATTATCCTTCCGATATTGGTCAAGCATCTGGTTGGGAGGCCCCAATACATAAGCCAACAACCCACCCTGCACCTGTGCTGTGCCATATAACCTAGAAACCTTCTTAGAGCAATCAGGAGCAATTTAAGAGCTTGCCTATGCAGTAGGAGGCAAACATGGGTCCTGATGCTGGTTAGGGTCACTAAATTACAGTAAATCACATTGAAAGAGGTACATCTAAACCATCCGTGGGCCATGAAGCTGGTACCTTGCCATAGTTTGGGTCTTCTGATAAGGACAAGAATCACTGCCATAAAGGATGTTGTTTATGGCTCCAAGAACCCAAAACTTCTTGAATGACCATCCATTTTCCTTGCATCCTTGTCAATGCAGCTGAACTGGGCTTGACTGAGAGTGAATACAGAACTGTATCAAATATGTAGGTCTACTGTTTTTTTTTTTATATACAATTATTTTCAATTAACCTTCTTGGTTCATAGAACAGAAATTTGCTATAATTAAAAGGCCCTTTTCTTTTTAATACCACTGCAATAAAATTCCAAATTGCTGGCATAGAGGACATTACCCTTCTCTAACCTCTGTCGTTGTGGGACATTAACCCAGTTTATAGGCGGAGATATTGGGCAGTTTGATTAGCAAGCTGATTTAATGAACATGTTTTACCTTGTAGTTTATTATTGGTTGATGTTTTACATTGGTACAACCCAGTGGCAGCCTTTTTATTCCTGTTGCTTAAGGCAACGATGATTAGCGCCAATAATTACGCTTGTAATTGAACACAGTAAATAGTTATATAAGATTCATATGCAGGTGTTTTTATGAAGAGCAAAATCTTTTCTGGAGCTCCTCTCACTCTCCTGCTTTTAAGAAGTTTGATTTTATATTGAGCAAAATTGCTTTTACATAAAATGTAAAGTAACACCCATTCAGTGACCATATAGTCGTGAAAGATTGTGAAATGCATGTCTGATGGCTATACATGGGCCACTATAGACCAAGTGCACAGATTACTGACCCATGTACAGTATGAACTATGTCCTACCTAAACAATGTCTGGCCAGATATCTCTCAGGCAGAGTTGAGGAACCACAATGTGTTATTGATGGGTCAGTCCAATTTAATCTGAATAGGCCCCTGTTATGATCCAGCTGTTGAGCTCAGGGCCATATGGATTGGATAAGCCTGATCTGCTCCAGTACCAGGGCGGTAAAATCAGGATAACATTGGTTCCTTGATCTTAACTTTTAAGTAGAAACTCTCTACCCTTCAATCTACCAAAAAAAGTACTGTAAATATTACACTAAAAGTTAGACGCCTTTTTAGAGTTACGAGCAATAGATTTTATGGAAGCCAGTGATGAAAACTACAAATGGCTGGTACGCTTATATCTCCATGTAAGATATCAGATTTCTGGCTAATTGTGTTCAAGAAATCAGATGGACAGGCCGTGGCAGTGTCGGACTGGCCCACCAGGATACCAGGAAAACTCACGGTGGGCCCAGATGTCAGTGGGCCTCTTGCTTCTAACCATTTGGCCTATTTCATGGTCATTTCCAATTTCTTTATGGGAAAAAAGAGGCTTAATAATGGAAGAATAGAGTATAATATGTAGAGAAAAAAGACTAGGAGAATAAAGAGATTGAGTGGGAGAGGAGGAATAATAGTATGGAAAGTGGGCCCTCAGTCTAAGGTTTTCTAGTGGGCATCCCAGCCCAACACTGTAGACTGGTCAACAAGCTGTTGAGTCAGATGCTTTTATTGGCCTGTGTACGATGAACTTTAGACTGCATCAAATAGATAGTGATATGAATTGTAATTGGACCAGGAAAGTGGGCACAAGGTCATAGTTATTGTCCTGAAAGAAGGCTGTTTTCCCTATATGCTCACAGCTCAAGCTGAGTGAGCCTCTGGCAATGTCAAAAGCACAGGGCCACCATCATAATAATTCCATTGGTTTGGCATGTCCAACCTGCTGGCTTGTTTATGAAAAAAGTGTTCTGTGGCCATTCTTGGATCCAGTTCTTCTGGACTCTAGAGGTTATATGTCTATTTTGTTTTTCCTTGACCCCATCCCAGGGAGCAAATGTGTGTGTATTATGTTGGCAGCTTTCAGTTGCACCTGCTTCCTCTGATGTCTGCTCACAATGAACATCATTACGGTACAATTCTGTGTCTGTCATCAGGACTGTATAGTTCATGATTCCACACCTTGCTGATTAAATGATGTGTTTGTGCTTTTTAGACATTTGCCTGGCCTATTGTGAAGCTGACTGTAAGTCATACTGCTGCGATGGAACTCCGCCATATTGCTGCTCATACTATGCCTACATTGGCAATGTCTTCTCGTAAGTATAATCTGCTCTGCAATGTTCTGCTTTTTCTGTAGGCAAAGTGAATTATATGTTCCTTTAAACATGCTGGTAAGGGGTCAATAAGTCACGACAGTTTTTTCCATGTAACAGCTACAATCAAATAGAAATATAAGGAATCCATACCTTGTCCATTACATGTGCCTTTACTTGTTGAGTAAATGGACATGTGCCTCTTTCTATACTGTGATCAATACTGTTCTTCTAGGTACTCCTGGAACCCTACCCAGTTTATAGTTGGCGATATTGGGTAGTTTGATTAGCAAGTGGGTTTAATGAACAGGTTTTACCTTGTAATTTATTAATAGTTGATGTTTTACATTGGTAAAACCCAGTGGCAGCCTTTTTATTCCTGTTGCTGAAGGCAACGATGATTAGCGCCAATAATTAAGTTTGTAATTGAACATAGTAAATAGTTATAAAAGATTCATATGCAGGTGTTTTTATGAAGAGCAAAATCTTGTCTGGAGCTCCTCTCACTCTCCTGCTTTTAAGAAGTTTGATTTTATATAGAGCAAAATTGCTTTTACATAAAATGTAAAGTAACACCCATTCAGTGACCATATAGTCATGAAGGATTGTGAAATGCATGTCTGATGGCTATACATGGGCCAACATTAGTTGTCCACTTGGCCACTATAGACCAAGTGCACAGATTATTGACCCATGTATGAACCATGTCCTACCTAAACAATGTCTGGCCAGATATCTCTCAGGCAGAGTTGAGGAACCACCATGTGTTATTGTGTCTTAAGTATAATCTGGTCCGCAATGTTCTGCTTTTGCTGTAGGCAAAGTGAAAAGTACCTATAAGGAATCCATGCCTTGTCCATTACATGTGCCTTTACTTGTTGAGTAAATGGACATATGCCTCTTTGTATAATGAGATCAATAATGTTCTTCTAGGTAATCCTGGAACACTACCCAGAGCTGCCTTAGATATTCTTGAACCATGAGCTAAGTAGGGGCCAAGACCTACAACCAGTTGGGGATTTATTTGGGTAGAATTTCATCTCCTACAACCCCACCCTCCTGGAACCTCAGCTTGAAGGTCCATTAGAGCAACATTTTGAGTGAACAAGGCAGATTTATCAAGGGTCGAATTTCGAAGTGGTAAATACTTTGAAATTCGGCCATTGAATGGCTTTACTTCGACTTCGAATGTCGAAGCGTTTTTACATTTGCCCATTTGCGGTCAAAGTAAAATCGTTTGATCGAATGATTAAATCCTTCAAATCAAACGATTTTATCGTATGATCGTGCAATTTTACTTCTACTTCAAAAAACCTAGAAAAATGCTGTAGAAGGTCCCCATAGGCTAACATAGCACTTCGGCAGGTTTAAGTATTGAAGTCGAAGTTTTTTTTAAAGAGACAGTACTTCGATTATCGAATAGTCGAACGATTTTACTTCGAAGTCGAAGTCATAGTAGCCTATTAGATGGTCGAAGTATCCAAAAAATTACTTTGAATTTTGAATTTTTTTACTTTGAAAATTCCCTCGAATTCACTTCGACCCTTGATGAAACTGCCCCTTAATTTGCTGTCCTAAATGTTCTTGGATCTATGAGCTGATAAATGTTGGGGTAGATTAGCAGTAGGATAACAGTCAAGGGGAGATGGACAGGAAGGAAAAATAGAAGAAAAAGACTAGAACAAACGCCAAGAACCCGGAAAGGTACACAAATATAACTGGCCGGGGGGTTCATACATATATGTTTATTTTCAGCTTATGAATAGAAAGTGTGCAAAAGTGTATATATAATATACAGTGTATAAAAATATATTATATATATCATCATCATTCTGTTTGTTCTTATGTGATCAGGCATAGAATGAGATGGGTTGCAATGCGTAGAACCCCCCTCTTTCATACAGCATTTCAGTGCCAGTGTCACAGGGTATTGAACAAACCTGCCAGGAGCCTCCACTAAAATATTTGCATTTTCCGGCCTTGGCTTATTCTTGTGAAATTTCAGGCATCAGTTTGCTCTACTGCACGTAATCCTGCAACTGACAGGCATCATCCCATAAATATTAATTCTCCCCAGATGACACCTGAGGCATGCGATTCACTATCAATAATACATAAGCCCCGGTAACCACATATACCTATTACCTATTACATAAAGGAATGTTATGACTTTTACACCATTTCCTATGTTTTATATACAAATCAACTATCATGCGTTTATGTTTTTATATTGCACAGGGTTATTTGTGTGTACGTGAGGGGAACAGGTCTGATGAGAAAAGCTTAGTTAAAAGGTCTATGATACAGTGCCCTCCATTGGCCAAAGAAAAGCTCCACAAAACATGAACTTTTATATGGGATCAACGTACTGCCTCTTCTGATAAGTAATGTTTGTAAAGTTATTTCCAAATGTCATCTATTCTCTGCACTGCTAGTTCTGACTCTTGCAATTATGTAGCAGATGCCATCTGATGACTTGTTATTGAGTGTAATGATATCCAAGTTACTGGGAGTTCCAGCAGCAGCTGGGGTTCCACCATTTAGCTTTATTACTTGCTTTAGACGAAGAGCAAACCAGTAAAATAGAACTATTTAGATATAGGAAAAGTCCAACCCTGCACCCACCAGGACAAGACTAAGGGGTCAGAGGGTTAGATAGCTGCGTATTCCCTGCTGGCACCATGTTTGTGTTAAAGAAGAGCTCCCATTGGAGGTGGCTTGGAACATGGTGGTTTTACGGATATATAGCTGGGATAGTCTCAGTTGTGCAACATTACATTTATCTGCTGTGAATATAAACATTTATCTGCTGTGAATATAATCTGTCAATTTCTTGATCCACTTTCACTTTGGTGCCAACATGTTCTATAGAGAGGAGGCATTTCATCTGCATTCATCTCATTTTGGGTTTTTTGCCAAGAAAATTTAGGATTTTTTTACTATAAAGCTTGAATTTTTTTAGATTTATTATATCCCCCAGTAATGCAAAAAGTCAGAATCTGAAAATCCGGCATCTCAGAAATGCCGAGGTTGTATATAAGTCAATGGAAGAGGTCCCTATCCTATATGGAAGTTTCTGTGGTCTGTGCTTGAATAAGCCTGAAAATCATACTATTTCAGACTTTTCTGGCAAAAATCCTGGTAAGAGCCCGAAAAAAAACGTATGATTTGGGTTTTCACTCGATTTTAACGAGTTTGTCCCTGATCTGATTACATCATGATTTTTTTAATAATAAATAAGTTCACATCGTGGATTCTAGTTTGGTCAGACTTTGTTTTATATATAAAAAAAGAATCCCCTTAATGTCTCTGACTATAGAGATGTTGTTGTTCCCAGACCGTCATATACAGTAGTTATAACTAAGAAAACCCGCAACTTGGTATGTTGCCCTGCTTAAAACTGACTAGGAAAACATCAGATGACTCTTCTCTGCTCACTAACTTCATTTTCTGAGCAGAAGAACATCCTCTTCTCAATGACTTAATTTTCCGTTGTGTCCGGTTAAGAGCAAGCGGCACTTTGGTTTCAAATTCAACGGAAACACTATCAACATGACCACATTGAGGCAGATGATGACTGCCAACTCACATTTTTCCAAACTGACATCCTACTGGCTTGTGAATTCTTTTAACTCCTTGAGAAAATCCTTCAGTACCAGGTGCTTCTTTTCATTCATAATTGTTAGGACAATGGGGGATCCTGACCTATTGTTGAACACTAATCAGGGTATTGAAACCAAAAAGTCTGAAAAACACTGAGAGTGGTACCCTGCTATCGACATACATTTCATGAGCTAAAACATATTCTCATAAGAATGTATTATGGTTTTAGAGAAACATCTGTAGCCTGTTCTGTAGAATGCTGATGAAGGAGCATATTATTTGATAGAACAGTAAGTAGCACGAGTGTTAGTTTAATACTCAGGCCTGTAAAGTTCACCATTGAAGCATAATTAAGGTACTAAATCTCAAGCCTGAGATCTTTGCATCCATATTGCTGTCTCAACTTCTATTATTGACCACAGATTTATTAGTTTGCTACTTCGCTGGCGTTCTCACACTTTCATTTCCTCCGCTTTTGCTTCATTCAATGGGAGGGTGAGGGCACTGAGCAATACAGATTTAAACAAAGAAAGAAATTAATTTAATCCATCATTAAAAAAGAAAAAATCAAATAAAAATTGGCACAAAGCATTCCACTATAAAGTTACTCAACCTGACTGGTTGTGGCCATAATTACTCTGATTATAATAATCCAGTAACACCAAAAAAAAATTAATTGTAATTGAAATGATATTTATGCCTAGTAATGTTTGGAAACTGTAAGGAAGAAATCTGTTTTTTTAACGTGAACTAATTGGTTCATCCATGGTGGGTTAAAAGAAAGATAATGATAATTCTCACTGTTGGTTTCTCCAGTCCACTAAGTAGAGCTGAAAGAATTAAAATGTAGAGGATCCAAGAGGTTGATTCCCCTGCTAGCTAGGGATGTCCTCGTAGCTGTCACCTATGCCCCAGAGCAGGGGTCCCCAACCTTTTTTACCTGTGAGCCACATTCAAAAAAATATAAAGAGTTGGGGAGCATGCAAAAACTTCCTGGGGTGCAAAAACTTCCTGGGGTGCCAAATAAGGGCTGTAATTTGGTGCCCCTATGTGGACTGGCAGCCTACAGTAGGCTCTGTTTAGCAGTGCACCTGTTTTTTATACAACCAAAACTTGTCTCCAAGCCTTTAATTTAAAAATAAACACCTGCTTTGAGGCCACTGGGAGCAAAATCCAAGGGTTTAGTGAGCAACATGTTGCTCGGCTACTGCCCTCGAGTCTGAGGGATGGATGTGTTCCCAAGGGCCAAGGGGTAGTCATTTGTTTCTTATTTAAGGTGATGGCTCTTGTTTTTTGGGACTCCACTTAGTGCCGGGGCTGGATGCACTGGGGAGTCTGGAGGATAAGGTCTCAGTAAGAAGCTTAATGTTATAAGAGAAGTCAAACCCCTAACAGAAGTTGGGGAAACTGACCCCGTTAATGAGGTGTAGAGGGTGGTGGCTACTAGTTTTATGTCTAGCACACTGAAGTTTTAGTGATCCAGATAGAGTAACATCAGCTTCATTGAGTAGAAGTAGTTTGGAGACTCTTGGGGGTTACCTTACCTAAAGTGAAAAAACACTCAGTGGAGAGGGCTACTGAAGTCCCTATGAGGCTTCCACTGGAGAGGATCCAGGGCACTAGAAGGACATCCCACTAGCACTCATTCATTATTGCCTTGCCATGTGTTATCATCAAGGGACTACCTGTGGCTACCAGCTAATACATCCATTTGATGTTCAACAACCACCGGAGCCCTGGAAAATGGCAATATGGCCAAGAAAGGGATACACTTAATTTTGGGTGTTGATCCCCATTCAGTGTCTAAACTTGTTCTTATTGGGCCCCACAGAAAATACATTTTAGAGCCCCCAACATAACCAGAGGTTGTCCTGTTTTACCTGTATGTTGAGATTGCTCAATAATGAGGGTCTCGTGTGGCCCCCTATATCTCTGGGCCCTCCTGCAGCTGCAGGGTCTGCTTCTTCTGTAGTTATGCCCTTTTTCCATTGTTCCAACATCAGCAATTGCACTTCTTATGGCAAAACAACTCAGAGAAAAAATATCAAGTTGAAAAACCCAAAGCAGCTGAGAAAAATATCAAGCTGAAAAACCCAAAGCAACTGATTCCTAATCTGTCTGGTTCTTGCCCTGCCTGGACAGCCTCTGTTTCCCGCTAGGTATTTCAGCCTTGAAGTCTGAGCTTAATGTTCTGTACACTTCCACTTAATGTTTGACTGAGACAGTTAAAATGATGTTACTGAAGGTAACCCTCTATAGAATATTTCTACTCCCTTGTTCTTTTCCCAACTCTCTGACAACTGTAGTGCAGCTATTATCTCTCCTGACAGGTTCAGTCTCCAGGGTTATGTATGAAACTGGCTAAAATGTGCTTTTTTAGGAGAAATTACTATAACGGCACAAAAATGGACTTTGATACTTAATGGACATAGGCTACAAGAATGCTCAATTGCCCCGCTACTATATTTTGCTCTCTTTTTGAAACTCTAATAGCATTTTTTATATGGGGTCCGTTATCCAGAATGTTTGGGACGTGGGATTTTCCAGATAAGGAAATTTAATTTGGATCTCTATACCTTGTCTACTAAAAAAATCTTGAACTTTAATTAAACTCAATACGATTGCTTTGCCCAATAAGGATTCATCTTAGCTGTGTACAAGTAGCAGGTACTGTTTTGTTATAAGGAAAAAAACGTAAATCATTCTTAAAAATTTCAATTATTTGATTAAAATGGCGTCCAATGGGAGACAGCCTTCCCATATTTCGGTGCTTCGGGTGTCTGGATAACTGATCCCATACCTGTATATCAAAAAACATGTTAATACAGGTATGGGACCTGTTATCCAGAATGATCGGGATCTGGGGTTTTCCGGATAATGGATCTTTCCGTAATTTGGGTCTTCATACCTTAAGTCTACTAGAAATTCATTTAAACATGAAATAAACCCAATAGGCTGGTTTTCCTTCCAATAAGGATTAATTATATCTTAGCTGGGATCAAGTACAAGCTACTGTTTTATTATTACAGAGAAAAAGGAAATCATTTTTAAAAAAATTGGATTATTTGGATAAAATGGAGTCTATGGGAGACAGCCATTCCGTAATTCGGAGCTTTCTGGATATCGGGTTTCCGGATAAGGGATCCTATACCTGTATTACATTTTTCCCAGTTCTATAGAAAAACAGACTAATGAAGGAAATCTTTACAAACCGTTTGAGGGCGTTTGATACACGGTCCGCCGATACTCCCACCAGCTAGAATCAGATGAACTAAAAAGACCACACAGTGGGATTTGATAACCACTCATTCTTATTAAAGAGCTCTGCTTCCTACAGATTACTCTTTAATTATACTGCAACATCTTTGCCAAACAACTTTTTTTTTCCCCATTTCAAGGAGGGCAGTTCTGCATACCCAGAAGCAACATTTTCTCCTTTTATTCTCTTTTCGTTTGAATGGAGATGAGAAGTGTGAATGGTTTGTTATTTTATTCGCATATTGTCTGAGTGATTACTGTAGGGTGGTTCATGCTTTGTTCCATACATGCCATAATGAAGGGGCCTAGGCACAAATCAAACAAGAAAAGATGAGAATTATGGGTGGATTTAGGCAGATTTGTTCTGCTTGATCCTCACCTGAGCAAGCTACATGAGATACAACAGCCTCCAAAGTCCAGAGTTTCTCATCACCTCCTTGGTTAATTAAAGTGCCAGTTATCCCTCAGGCCTAACCCTATTGTTGTCTTGGCATGGAGTTCCATATATATTTAACCTATACTATAGGTTGAGACTTTTTGGAAAGCTAAGTTATAAATTTGTAGTGGTTTCTCTACTAAATTGTCATGTCCTATGGGCAAATTAAATTGAAAGCTATTGTCCCATCTCTGGATAGGAAAGGGCATTACTAATGTATGTCTCCTGCTCTTCCTATCACATATAAGCAGTAAACCAATCCATAATAAAATGCAAGGTGTGTGGCTGGCAGTTTCCAGCTGTCCATATTCTGTAGGAACATTTGAAATAAGACTTAAAAATGGGGGATGTAAAGGTAAGTTCTTAGTATGATAAGAATGCTGGATGCATTCACGCATTCCAAGCTGTTGTCCAAATAACGTCAACTGAAAAACCACAAAGAATGCAAAAATTGTCGTAGAATATCTCTATATTGGACTGATGGCTAGTGAAGGGCGAATTTATTTGGCAGGCATGGATTCGCTGTAAAAAAAATAGTTGCTCATCGAAATTGGTACGCGCATAAAAATTGGCGCGCATCAAAATTATTCGGGCGCACATTGACTTTAATGCATTTGGACAAAAAAGTTGCGTGTATAAAAATTGTCGATCTTGTAAAAATGTTTGCACGTCAAAATTATTTTGACGCCCATTGACTTCGATGCATTTTGTGAATGTTTTACAGTTTTGTGAATTTTTCAAAGTTTTGCAAATTTTTTCCGTTTTGCTAATTTTTCTCCGCTTCAGGATTTTTTCAGCGCTTCACAAATTTTTCCGTTGTTTCGCGAATTTGTCGGCAAAGCAAAACGGGAAAGATTCGCCCATCACTACTGATGGCTGCAAGAAACTAGGTTCATTTCAAGGAGACCTTCAACGTGGACAACCTCTTACATGCAGTTGTTCATGAGATTAGTATAATATGGCAAAAAAAAATATTGCCAAAAAATAAGTAATTTATCCAGTGGGGAGAAAAAAGGGGTGAAAAGAGTATCAGCAGAAAATTAATATATAGAAACATTTAATTGAATTACATCTAACATTTCAAGATATATAAAAGCATGGGGGTGGCCTTTCAGAATAATTCTAGGTCCTGTAGGACACCAGAGACGTGAAGTATAGTTGCTAAAACCTGTTGAGAAGTTCCTTCCTTTCAAACAATGTTTGGTTAAGAAATCTGTGCACAAGAATGAAAGCTGATGATTGATTGATTGAGGAACATTCCCTGTGGACCACCCAAGCTTTGTGAGAGGGATTCTGCTTCAAGTCAGAGTGTGACCACCCCTATTCTTAATGAGTGGCAACGGTTTTCCCAGCCCTTGCACAGATGATGAGGACAGAGGCTGACACGTGTTTACTTAACATCTGGTGGAATTTAAGTTTAAGAAGGGAAACCCCCGACCTTAGACATGACATTATTTATACTAATGGTGAAAGGAAGCGGAAAGAAATATGTTGTGTGTGTGTGTGTGTATTGTGTCTTCTACAATGGTGCAGTCCATAAGATGATTTTATATTAGGAAATGCCTTCTCCTATCCTTGAAGGCTACTGTGCCATCCTCTGCAGTTGGTTGTTCCCAGACTATGGGTCTGGCCGCCACTGGGGAGGCTGCAGGAGTCATGGTTCAAGTTTAATAGGGGACACCCTAAAGACTATATACAGTGGTAAATGGAAGAATGAAATCACAATAATAGGTGGGCACTCGTGGAAGAACATCGTGGAAGAACATCTCCCTCAAGGCAAAAGCTATTTGTCATTTATTGCTAACTGCACTTTGCATTGAGACTATGACTAACGATGTCACCAAGTCTCCTTTTGTGGATTCCTTGAGTGCCCGCCTATTTGTGATTTTGTATATCATGGCCTAAGAAGGACCCAGACTAGGTTCTGGACCTCAACAATGAGCTTGAACCAAAAAAATCTGGTAACTACTGCTCTACAGCAAAGTGTTTTGGCCACATGGTGCCCTGCTGTGACCTTGAGGCTCCACAGTCTGGCACAGTAGATGGGGAGTATCTGTTGCAGAAGCCTCATCGCACTCTCACACAGTAATAACCTTGAAATTTTCTGTATCAATTTAGGAAATTCAGCTTTGGAAATCCATGTAACATCTCCAGCCATCAGTCATATCAGGTCCACCAGCAAGAGTTCCACCAAAGGCAGGTGCTTCCCTCTCCCCGTTGAAGTCTCCACCAAATCCAGAGTTATTTGAACATGATATCCAGTCTCTCAGCCCAACTTGACCTAGATTACAAACTGAGCAATTAAACATTCAGTTTCACCATCTCATATAACTTTAATACCGACCTAATATCTAACGTGCAATTAGTTTAATATCCCCCTCGCCCTAAACACCATTGAGCTGCTTCTGAATCAGCGATAATTCGAAACTAGCTCCATAACCTGATAACGGCTTTCATTTCAGATCAACATTGACACTCATGAGTCGGAAACAAGAAAGACAATTACCGTTTTTTTATATTGCATCAGATTCTGAGCCATGTGATTGATCTTCTTCATAAGGAAATTGACTGATTGACACGACTGTAGAAAGCTTTTAATTAAGCAGCGGTTTCTCACGAGCGAGGTTAAAGCAATAAAATAATCCCAGTAGTTCAGCAACAAAATAAAAGGGAAATTATTTTGCATTCATTTACAAGCAGTAAAAGGCTGTTGTTGTTGTTGTTTTTTTTAGGTATGGAGGAATCTAATGCTCACAGACAATGACAGCCTTGACTCCTCGTTCTGATATTTGTCTCTGCAAAGTCAGTCTTCTCAGACATTATTAGAAAATAAGGAATATTGATCATAAATAGAGCCCCCAGCAAAAGAAAATTGGACAGAATGATTGTGATTCAGCCCAGGCTGGTCTGTCTAAACTGCCACCTAAATGCCACATATACACAACTGCTTATGTAGTGGCAGTAGGGTTGCAACAAGCAACTGCCTGGCCACATCTGGGCATGTATGGCCACCACTAAACTGGAAAAATGTTCAAAATTTAAAGAAAATGTATAAATTATTGTGAAATCGCGCCACTGTCCTTCTAAGCACTTTCTAGTTTTCTAGATGTTAGCAGTTTTATACGACTAATATAATGAGTTTGAAACAACACAATCACCTGTTGTTCACTGGAGAGAGGCGGATGTTCTTGCACAGAGAAGGCATGTGAAATTGTGCCAGTGTCCTTCTAAGCCCTTATTTTTTTGGTTTTTTTTTAAGATATTAGCAGTTTTATACAGCTAATATGAGTTTGAAACAACACAATCACCAGTTGTTCACTGGAGAGAGTCGGATGTTATTGCATCCGATAAATTCGCAAATCTCCTGCAACAATTCACCGGTGTCAATTTCCGATTTTCACGATTTTTTCGTGAAAACATTCGATTTGCACGATTTTTTCGTGAAAAAGGTTGAAATTGCTAGATTTTTTCACGAAAACGTTCGAATTGCTCGATTTTTTTTGTGAAAACAGTATAATTTTTCACAAATTTTTCGCCGTTTTGTGTATTTTTCAGCAAACTTCTAAGCCATTTTTTTTTGTTTTTGTTTTTTAAGATATTAGCAGTTTTATACAGCTTTTCATACAACAGAAACAACACAATCACCTGTTGATCACTGCAGAGAGTTGGATGTTATTGTGCAGAGAAGTCATGTGAAATTTTACCAGTTTCCTTCTAAACCCTTTTTTTTTTGGTTTTTGAGATATTAGCAGTTTTATATAGCTAATATAATGAATTTGAAACAACACAATCACCTGTTGTTCACTGGACAGAGTTGGAGGTTATTGCGATGAAAAGTCATGTGAAATTGTGCCAGTATCGTTCTAATAAGCACCTTTTTTCTTGTTTTCAAGATATTAGCAGTTTTATACAGCTAATATAAAGAGTTTGAAACAACATTATCACCTGTTGTTCACTGGAGAGAGTTGGAGTTTTTTTTGCGCGGAGAAGTCATGTGATGTGTCTCTGTGTCTAGTAAGTGGCTCTGTTCGTTCAAATTCATTATATTAGAGGTGTAAAAACTGCTGATATCGTAAAAACTAGAAAACACGTGTTTGTTTACATTTCCCTTAAGTGAGTTGTTTTTTTCAAACTCCCCTTCCAGGAACATTTTGGGAACATTTTTGCAGTATTGATTTTTTTTCTTTTTCTTTTTCTTGTTCTCATGAGAAGCCTGTTGTTTGATGTGTGGGTTGAAACTGATATTGGAGCTTCTAATAAAGAAGGAGCTTGTCGGCCACTGTAGCCAAACACTTTCTGCATTCTCAGTACAGATGGGCCAGCGGGGCCACAAAACCCTCTGTGTAAACAGCTTGCCAAAAAGGGAAATAGTCACTGTTACTGGTTTTGTTTCCCTTAATTGACAGTATAGCATGTGGGCATAGTTCAGCCTTTCATTAAATGTCTTTAGCCTAAGAGCTGCCATATTGCTTTCATAGGCAAAAGCATTATTTTTCATAAACTCCTTGTGACCTCCACTTCGTTTTCTTCTTTTCTTAAAGGGATACTGTCATGTGAAAAAATTTTTTTTTCAAAATGAATCAGTTAATAGCGCTGCTCCAGCAGAATTCTGCACTGAAATCCATTTCTCAAATGAACAAACAGATTTTTTTACATTCAATTTTGAAATCTGACATGGGGCTAGACATATTGTCAATTTCCCAGCTGCCCCAAGTCATGTGACTTGTGCTCTGATAAACTTCAATCACTTTTTACTGCTGTACTGCAAGTTGGAGTGATATCACTCCCTCCCTTCCCCCCCCCCCAGCAGCCTAACAATAGAACAATGGGAAGGTAACCAGATAACAGCTCCCTAACACAAGATAACAGCTGCCTGGTAGATCTAAGAACAACACTCAATAGTAAAATCCAGGTCCCACTGCAACACTTTCAGTTACATTGAGTAGGAGAAACAACAGCCTGTCAGAAAGCAGTTCCATCCTAAAATGCTGGCTCTTCCTGAAAGCACATGACCTGAGATGCACCTACACACCACTATTATAAATTTTAGGAAAAATACACTTGCTTCAGGAATTACATTTTATATGTTACAGTGACTTATTCGCAGTGTAATTTATGAAAAAGAACGACACTATAAAAATCGTGACAGAATCCCTTTAATGCTTGAAAAATTCTCATAGCTACCAAATGAATATAAGGGAGCTACCATAATGATTGTTTTCTTGAGATTAGAACAAGAAGTTATTATATTGGGCCAAAATAACTCTTTAAAGCAGTCAGCAGGGATTTGCATATAAATGTAACATATAAACAGCAGGTTTGCTAAGCACTGGCCTGAGTCCTGACAAAACCTGCACAATATGTGCCACTAGCAGTGCATTTGGGTTGATTTCTATGGTAAAGTCGATCCCGGTGTCTCAGAGCCTATTTTGTGAGTAGTCTTGTCAGGCCCAGCAGCTCATCTGGCAAACAGAGCAGGTTCATAGACACATCTCACTGGCGCACTCAGGCAGAACAGACGGGTCTCTGTCCACTTCATTAAGCAGCCGGATGCACAGACAGGTCTCTGGATACACAGAACCTTGTTTAGCTTTTAAGCACCACTCGGCTCGCAAAATAGGACATTTCTGCCTTTATTCTCTGCTCGATGCTTAAAGGGGAACTGTGCCGCATTTTTGTGGAGTAGCTTTTAATGCCTTTGTTAGAATTGATTATACTAGGGAATCTTTCCTTGGTGAAAGATTCGGCCGAATACCGAACCGAATCCGAATCCTAATTTGCATATGCAAATTAGGGTCAGGAAAGAAAAAAATGGAAAAAATCTTCTTTTGTGACGAAAAGTCACGTGATTTCCCTACCCGCCCCTAATTTACATATGCAAATTCGGATTTGGTTCGGCCAGGCAGAAGGATTCGGCCGAATCCGAATCCTGCTGAAAAAGGCTGAATGCTGGCTGCATCCCGAACCGAATCCTGGATTCGGTGCATCCCTAGATTATACCAAAAGGATCATGAAGATTATGTGTGATAGAAGTGATGTAATAACTGATTGAAGTGATGTAATAACTGAGCATATTACATTATGAAAGGCTTTTTCTGCAAATTTTTTTCCATTTACAAATGTTATTCTCTCCTTCAGGTTTGACATTTTCCCCGTTTTATTCCCACTGGATATTATAGCTGAGTGAGCTGCAATTCCAATAACCACCTGCAGGCAGCAGTGTTGAGCAAAAGCAAACATTCTCTTGATATCAGTAGTATGTAGAGAAATGCCATTGGCCAGTGCAAATTTGGGACCTAGGGTTCAATTTAACATATTTACATATTTAAAGTAGTAATCAGACACTGCGGCTCATTTATCAACACTGGGCAAATTTGCCCATGGGCAGTTACCCATAGCAACCAATCAGTGATTAGCTTTTTTTAAAGCCAGCTGCAAGTAGAACAATGAATGCAACGATCTGATTGGTTGCAATGGGTTATTGCCCATGAGCAAATTTGCCCAGTGTTGATAAATGACCCCCAATGTGCTGATGTTCTGCCAGTGACAGCAATCATACGAAATAGCAGTGACAGTTTCCCAGTAGCCGCTAAATTTCTTTCAACCTGTCCGATCGACTGAACGACCAATTGCCATATGGGCCCACATGGGCCGAAAATCGGGCGAAAAAAAGAATCGTACAATAGGACCTTTGCGTCTATAACAGTACCTTGTACTTCATCTTAACTAAGTTATAATTCATCTTTAATTAATCCTTATTGGAAGCAACATAATCCAAATTCTGAAAACCCCAGGTCCCGAGCATTCTGGATAACAGGTCCTATACCTGTAATAATGACTGTAAATATAAATGCACAGCACTTTGCACCTCCTGTTGGTGATTGCATGGACGTTGCTGCGCATGCAACATAGCAAGTGCCCAAAATAAGGGCAATTTGACTCCAAAATGGCACATACTGTATTAACTGTAATATATTGAGCCTCATAAAATACGTAGGGGAGTTGGTGATTCATGACTCCGGTCGGTATAACACAGACAGTTATGATCCACTGTAACACAGAATAATATAATTTAACATATATAACATCTCTCAGACAACAGACACTGGGCTCATGCAATATTCATGGATGTGAAAATGTCAAGGGAAAGACAGACAAGTGTGAATATTCTGGGTGTATCTGGAAGAAATTGTCTAGGAAATGATTAGAGTTCTAATAGATGATGTGTAATGGCTGGCAGATCCTACCTCCCCCCCCCTCCAGGAAGGGCTGCACTTTAGGGTAATCTTTCATTCAAGCCGTCACTTTTATTAAAATCTCCAAATATGTTTATACCAAGTAACCCTGGCCCTCATCTTGCCACAGAATTTAGGGGTAATTTTAGCAGCTGGGGTGGACAAGAAATCCATACTCACACACACACACACATATATATATATATATATTGGCCCTAATTTAGCAGTAGTTCTAGATTTGGCCAGGAGGTGTCAGTGTTACTTAAGTCTTTATAAAGGAGAGGCACCATGTGCTCTTTCTCTGTGGCTGCCACATACTGTGCAAGGTGGATGTCTGCTGGAGAGCCTGGGACTTAGGCTCCAGTAAGGAAAGGCCCCAATGGAGGAGAACGTTGGAGAAGTCAGGGAACAAGGCCCTCGTGGTAGGCGTATATCCTGTCATAGTATACTTGAGGAGTGTAAGTCAGATTGCTGAGCTAGAAATAGTAGCTCTGAGCTCTAATATAGGAGGATAGATTGGAGGTATCTCTCCCAGGTAGGGTTGCCACCTTTTCTGGAAAAAAATACCGGCTTTCCTACATATTTATCTTTTTTTTCCCTATTAATAACATTGGGATTAACCATAATTTTTACCGGCCAGGTGGCAACACTACTCCCAGGTGATACTGACTGTTAGCGTAGGGATCATAGTGGATAGGGATCAGGTTAGTGGGTGTCCCTGGAGGTTCCACTGGAGGTGACCCGCTAAAGGGTGTCACAGGGGTGTCAGTGTGTAATACGCTCCGCTATTTAATTTGCCTTGACCACTTTGCCTCAGAGAGTGTGTACTGTGTGAGGACCCTGTTATTACTAATAAATCGATAATTGTAGAGGAAAAGATAGATAGATAGATAGATAGATAGATAGATAGAGAGATAGATAGATGATAGATAGATGATAGATAGATAGATAGATAGATAGATAGATAGATAGATAGATAGATAGATAGATAGATGATAGATAGATAGATAGATAGATAGATAGATAGATAGATAGATAGATAGATAGATAGATAGATAGATAGATGATAAATAGATAGATAGATAAATAGATAGATAGATAGATAGATAGATGATAGATAGATAGATAGATAGATAGATAGATAGATAGATAGATAGATAGATAGATGATAGATAGATAGATGATAGATAGATAGATAGATAGATAGATGATAGATAGATAGATAGATAGATAGATAGATAGATAGATAGATAGATAGATAGATAGATAGATGATAGATAGATAGATAGATGATAGATAGATAGATAGATAGATAGATAGATAGATAGATAGATAGATAGATAGATAGATGATAGATAGATAGACTGATAGAGATAGATAGATAGATAGATAGATAGATAGATAGATAGATAGATAGATAGATAGATAGATAGATAGATAGACGATAGATAGATAGATAGATAGATAGATAGATAGATAGATAGATAGATAGATAGTGATTAATCAGTAGAGACAACCGGACCGCTATATTTTGTTGTATACTGTTGATACTATTGAGTTGTATCAATGATGCCACAGACACAGATCTTACACAACCTGCCTTTTGTAGTGGCAGGGCCCAGAGCAGCACAGGCTTTATATTGGTGTAGGGTGATTTATGTGTTTGGAGAGGTTAATTAAAGGCTTTTACTACAAAGGTTTTTTTTATTGTATCCCAGGGCTAATTCCACTCATAATACAGCAGAATACATGGCAGGTTAAATGCAGTGTTTATTTCAAATATAATGCTCCTAGAACACATGTAGGATATACAGGTATCTGGGACTTGTTATCCAGAATGACTGGGACCTGGGGTTTTCTGGATAAGGGGTCTTTCTGTTATTTGGCTCTCCATACATTAAGTCTGCTTAATATAATTTAAACATTGATTAGACCCAACAGGATTGTTTTGCCTCCAGTAAGGATTAATTATATCTTTGTTGGGATCAAGTACAATGTACTGTTTTATTATTACAGAGAAAAAGGAAATTCTTTTTTAAAATGTTGAATTATTTGATTTTAATGGAGCCTATGGGAGATGGTCTTCCCATAATTTGGAGCTTTTTGCATAATGGGTTTACAGGGAACAGATCCCATACCTTGGACTATGGGATCTATAATTCTCCAGACCACATAATAAGTTATCTGCAGTGCAAGTTCCGTGTATAATAACCCCAGAATACAAAGCAAGGGTTGAGTGGCAATTTCATGTATATTGTATTAACCCCAGACAACGTCAGGGTAAATGTAGTGCCAACTCCATTATGTAATACCTCCATATTTTTTGCTGAAGGAAATTCATTATTGTTGGCAAGGCTTTGCCTTCTCAAGCTTTAAAGGAACAGTAGCACCAAAAAGGAAAGTGTTTTCAAAGAATGACAATATAATGTAGTGTTTCCCTGTACTGGTAAAACTGGCATTTATATAAACAAGATGTGGATTATCTGTTGGGGCAGCCATTCAAAGCTGAAAAAGGAGAAAAGGCACAGGATACACAGCAGATAACAAATGAGCTCTGTAGTATACAATGGGATTCTCCAGAACGTATCTGTTATCTACTGTGTGTCCTGTGCTTGAATGGCTGCCCCCATGGCTACACAGCAGCTTGTTTATATAAACTATAGTAGTACTTATCTGTTATCTACTGTGTATCCTGTGCTTGAATGGCTGCCCCATGGCTACACAGCAGCTTGTTTATATAAACTATAGTAGTACTTATCTGTTATCTACTGTGTATCCTGTGCTTGAATGACTGCCCCATGGCTACACAGCAGCTTGTTTATATAAACTATAGTAGTACTTATCTGTTATCTACTGTGTATCCTGTGCTTGAATGACTGCCCCCATGGCTACACAGCAGCTTGTTTATATAAACTATAGTAGTACTTATCTGTTATCTACTGTGTATCCTGTGCTTGAATGGCTGCCCCCATGGCTACACAGCAGCTTTTTTATATAAACTATAGTAGTACTTATCTGTTATCTACTGTGTACCCTGTGCTTGAATGGCTGCCCCCTTTACTACACATCAGCTTGTTTATATAAACTATAGTAGTACTTATCTGTTATCTACTGTGTATCTTGTGCTTGAATGGCTGCCCCAATGGCTACACAGCAGCTTGTTTATATAAACTATAGTAGTACTTATCTGTTATCTACTGTGTATCCTGTGCTTGAATGGCTGCCCCCATGGCTACACAGCAGCTTGTTTATATAAACTATAGTAGTACTTATCTGTTATCTACTGTGTATCCTGTGCTTGAATGGCTGCCCCATGACTACACAGCAGCTTGTTTATAAAAACTATAATAGTCTTTCTGAAGTAAACACAACAGTGCAGGGCAACACTGCATTATTTATTCATTACTTAAAAATTGTTCATTGTTTCATTGTTTGATGTTAATGTTCCTTTAAGCTATTAATGTGCACCTATAATATGAATAATGGGTAGAAGCAATGATTTTAAAACCTTCCCTATACACTCCTCAGTGTGTGTGTGTGTGTATATATATAGATATAGATATATATAGATATATATATATATATATATATATATATATATATATATATATATATATATATTTATATATTTAAAAAATAAGCACCTCTCCACCTGTCCTTCCCCTCCGGCTGTTCCCCAGAGATGGCACACATGCTCCTTTGTGTGTCTGTGATGTAAAATCTTACATGAAATGACCCTGGAGGCTTACACTATAATTGCAACCTGTGCTTTGTGGGCAGGAGAGGCTGTGATTTCGTTGCTGATGTAATGAGACGTGCCTGTAATGTGGAAAAACACTGCTCATAACTCTTCAGCCTCCTCTGCTAGCGGCAACTGTTTCCATCTCCCCACCATGCTTTTTACTTCTTTATTATAGATTGCACTGCGGCACAAGAGAAAAGAAAAAAGACAGATGCAGTATTCTGAAATCTATGGGACAGGTCATTTATTACTTGGTCTTTTTTCCTTTTCACTGGTTATTCTTCTCCTGTGTAGTGTCTCATGCTAACCACTTATATTCAAACAAATCTGTGATTTAAAATTAAATTTTTTTTCAAATAGATCTATCACTCTGCCACTAGGTGGCGCATGGAGTTAAATCTAGAGCTAAAGAAAATATTCAGTACACATTATTGGATAGCGGCATTGCTGCAAAGCATCCAGACCTTAATTAAATCAGCTCGCGCGCCATTCCTGTCACTCCCCTCAATAACAATACCTTGGAACAGGTTGCCTCTATAGACTTCACACAGTTCTTGGCTTTTCTACCTTCCAAGGAATCTGATCCCTGTGACTATCTGAGTTTCTTTCTTCTTCCAACACTCCATAAACATACAGACTGGGTAACTGGCTTTTGATGCAACTGATGCAATTATCATTCTGACTTAAAACTTCGATTTTTCTCTTTTATTCCAGGAAACCTTTCATTACTGTCAGCTCAGTAGTCATGGCACCTGTCACTCACATTGTTCTACCCCTCTCTTATTATCATTGGCCTTTCACTCCCCATTTTCCCCATTTGTTTTTTCCACACCCCAATGCACTTTCTGACCCTTTGGATGTTGCTCTCAGTGGCCTCAAAGCAGGTGGTCATTTTTAAATTCCAGTTTTAGAAGCAAGTTTTGGTTGCACAAAACCATGTGTACTGCCATACAGAGACCCCTGCAGGCTGCCAGTCCACATAGGGGCTGAAAAGCCAATCACAACCCATATTTGGCACTTTGCTTCTGACTTTCTTATGTTTCCCAATCTCTTTCTTCTGTATCTTGTCCATCATGTTCTCTCCCTGGCTTTACCTTTTTAAACCCAAGTGCCTCTGTTTTGTCAATGCCTATTGTTTTTAACAGTCCTACAATCTACAATATGAAGACTAGTCACCCTTTCTTCTTCTACCCCATCTTCTACAGAATATGTAGCTTGTTGCACTACAATGCTACTTCTTTATACCTATCCAGACAGAACCTATTTGCCATCCAACAAAAAACTATATTACCACTTATAATCAAAGTAAATCAAAGAGGTTCTTCATGGGAAACGTCTCTACTAATTAGCACTTCTTATCTAACATCTATGATCTGTGCTCCACCATGAACTTGTTATAAAGAGCTACTCTCTAATCCCATGATCTGACATGGGAATGTGCAAGGCTTTGTTATAAAATACTAGGAAGGATTATCTTTAAGATTTAATAGTCTGGACTCTGGAGGCCTGATGAAGTTGTTTCAGGAAACTTTATCCTTTTGCCTACTTCTTGGATTGAGGAAAGTCAAAAGCTGCATGCTAAGTTAAGCTTTCTTAAGGCGGCCATAGACTTAACAATTACGATTTTTCTTGGAAAAGATCTTTCCAAGAAAGATCGTTTGTTCAATACACACGTGTAGAGCTGAATTGTCAGATATACAGGTAGAAACAATAGAATAACTGAATAGATAACTGAGCCTGTCATGCCTCTTGGACAACTTGGCACCAGCTGCCATTATCAATGGATAAGTAAGTTTGTTTTCAAGATCTACTCAAACATATTTAGTTTTTGTTTCCAAAAAAACCTTATCGTTATCCTCCCACTGCCATGTCCTCTGGAAGATGCAAGTTTACCATTCTTGTTTGTTAGGAGGCCAAAGTGCCCCCAGTTGAACTAGTTTTGCTTGTAAATGTGCCATAAATAAACGACTGAGGCTTAATTTAAAACAAATTATGGCTTCTAGACCATCTTTCGAGAAAATGACCATGAATTCATTTCAATCTTTGTATTCATTATCAAGAGAACTTGGCATGTGCTACGTGAAAAAGACATGGCACCTTTAGCAGGGTGAAATCCCAGTGCCTTCTTCGTTACCAGGCAACAATTTTAACACTCTGATTAGGTTGGCTAATGGGTTGAAATAAGGATATATTTAGTGACAACACTGTCTCAGACTAGCTTAAACCCCAGTGTCCTTTTGGTCTAGTAGTTAATATTTAATGGAGTATTATTTGTGCACAGAACTGAGGAATATTACAGCTGGGACCACAACGCTCTTACAGGCAATGTAGGAAAGAACTGTGATTTTAATACACATTATGGCCAAATCCTTATAGAAACTCCCTTATGTGTTCATTATTATTATTATTTGAGTTTGTTTATATACATATACATCTTTTATCAGTTTGAGGACAGAAAGATAAATTCAACAATTTTCATTTCTCTGCTTATCTTGCCCCTTAGTTACAGGCAACTATTTAAATCAGAAAATCTGTGGCTATAGGCATAGGATTCTTTCTCTGGAAACCCATTATCCAGAAAGCTCTGAATTAAAGGAGGGCCATTTTAATCAAATAATTCAAAATGTAAAAAATATTTCCTTTTTCTCTGTAATATTAAAACAACACCTTGTACTCAATCCACACTAGTACATAATTAATCATTATTGCAGGCAAAACAATCCTATTGGGCTTATATAAGGTTTAGCTTTGGGTGACCAGGCACAAACCCAATAGAATCCTTACACCCAGGTTTGGCTTTGGGTGACCAGGCACAAACCTAATAGAATCCTTACACCCAGGTTTGGCTTTGGGTGACCAGGCACAAACCTAATAGAATCCTTACACCCAGGTTTGGCTTTGGGTGACCAGGCACAACGCTAATAGAATCCTTACACCCAGGTTTGGCTTTAGGTGACCTTAAATAATCCTTTTGGGCTTATTTAAGGTTTAGCTTTGGGTGACCAGGCACAACGCTAATAGAATCCTTACACCCAGGTTTGGCTTTGGGTGATCAGGCACAAACCTTATAGAATCCTTGCACCCAGGTTTAGCTTTGGGTGACCAGGCACAACACTAATAGAATCCCTACACCCAGGTTTAGTATGGGTGACCAGGCACAAACATAATAGAATCGTTACACCCCGGTCTGGCTTTGGGTGACCAGGCACAAACCTAATAGAATCCTTACACCCAGGTTTGGCTTTGGGTGACCTTAAATAATCCTTTTGGGCTTATTTAAGGTTTAGCTTTGGGTAACCAGGCACAACGCTAATAGAATCCTTAGACCCAGTTTTGGCTTTGGGTGACCAGGCACAACGCTAATAGAATCCTTACACCCAGGTTTGGCTTTGGGTGATCAGGCACAAACCTTATAGAATCCTTACACCCAGGTTTGGCTTTGGGTGACCAGGCACAACGCTAATAGAATCCCTACACCCAGGTTTAGTTTGGGTGACCAGGCACAAACATAATAGAATCGTTACACCCCGGTTTGTATTTGGGTTGACCAGGCACAAACCTAATAGAATCCTTACACCCGGATTTGGCTTTGGGTGACTAGGCACAACGCTAAGAGAATCCTTAGACCCAGTTTTGGCTTTGGGTGACCAGGCACAACGCTAATAGAATCCTTAGACCCAGGTTTGGCTTTGGGTGATCAGGCACAAACCTTATAGAATCCTTACACCCAGGTTTGGCTTTGTGTGACCAGGCACAACGCTAATAGAATCCCTACACCCAGGTTTAGTTTGGGTGACCAGGCACAAACATAATAGAATCGTTACACCCCGATTTGGCTTTGGGTGACCAGGCACAAACCTAATAGTAGGTGCTAGTAAGTATTAACGCAGTCGCCAATAGTAACCTACCAGTAATTTGATTTTATTGGTTTACTACAAATGTGTATGTTGGTAGATCAGCCCCAGCATCTTGTTCAGTGCAGATACCAAGGGAATCTTCTACAGGAAAGGCTCATGGACCAGAAATATCATTCCATTTGTTCTGGCTCCTGTAGAACAGAACTATAAAGCAGTGACAGGTAATTATCACTGGATTAGGTTCTCTCTAGCCCAGAGGCCATATTCAAAATATGTTTTGGGAATATTTTCTTGGTAGTTCTGATTCTGAAAGGATAATATTCATAGTGAAGCCAGTGGGTGTTAAAAGCACATTATACTGGCCACATTCAGATTTGGAAGGCCTTACATATCTTACCAGGCTCTTGTTGCTGAGTTAAGCAATGATGCTTCCGTGTCCTAATGACACTTCATTCAGAAGTTACTGAATCCCAAACAACCATCCTAATATAGTAAATTATAATTTGGCCACTTGCCTTTGGCAGCTTTTTATATGGATTAAGAGTTGTGCTTCAACAACAGCTAAAGAGCCACAAGCTGAACAATACAGATATTAAAGGGATACTGTCATGGGGAAAAATGTTTTATTTGAAATCCATTTCTCAAAAGAGCAAACAGATTTTTTTATATTCAATTTTGAAATCTGACATGGGGCTAGACATTTTGTCAATTTCCCAGCTGCCCCTGGTCATGTGACTTGTGCCTGCACTTTAGGAGAGAAATTCTTTCTGGCAGGCTGCTGTTTTTCCTTCTCAATGTAACTGAATGTGTCTCAGTGGGACATGGGTTTTTACTATTGAGTGTTGTTCTTAGATCTACCAGGCAGCTGTTATCTTGTGTTAGGGAGCTGTTATCAGGTTAACTACCCATTGTTCTTTTGTTTGGCTGCTGGGGGGGGAGGGAGGGGGTGATATCACTCCGTACTCAGTACAGCAGTAAAGAGTGATTGAAGTTTATCAGAGCACAAGTCACATGACTTGGGGCAGCTGGGAAACTGACAATATGTCTAGCCCCATGTCAGATTTCAAAATTGAATATAAAAAAAATATGTTTGCTCTTTTGAGAAATGGATTTCAGTGCAGAATTCTGCTGGAGCACCACTATTAACTGATTCATTTTGAAAAAAAATTTTTTCCCATGACGGTATCCCTTTAAAGGGGACCTGTCACCCTAAGAAATTATTTCAAATTCTTTTCTATCATGTTAGTTGAGCAAAATAAACTTTACTTACACTGTATTTATTATTTAAATTTTGTTTCCTTCTGTTTTGGAATTATACAATCACAGCAAGCAGGCAGCTGCCATTTTGTGGACACGGTTATTAAGGGAAATTGTGTATCACCCCAAAATCTTGTGTATGAACCAGAATGAGGGATCTAATGTCCATGTGCAGTGCCGTACACAATTATAGAGCCTGAGGAGGGAAGGGGGAATTTAAGGAGAGCTGTGACATGTATGAAGTGCTGAATGGAAAGTGAAAGTAATTGACTGCCCCTCCTCTATACCACGGGCAAAGAGGCGGGGCAGGTAATATTTGATTGACAGTTTAGATCTTTAAACACCTTTATAACAGGTATGGATGTTTTAATGAAAAAAAAATTTGGGGTTCCATATTTAATTTGGAAAGGACTTTCATTATGCAGTTTTTTATGTGTAGGTGACAGGTCCACTTTAAGCAGAAATGCAGCCATTTTGCCCTGCTGTTCCTTTTGTCCCACATTATTCCCAGCTCTGCCCCAGTATGTTAGGGCCTATAGCAGTCATCCCAGCTTTCAGCTTCTAAATACAAAGCCACACTGACTGTATAGAATTCAGTTCTCTATCAGGAGGGCTTAGAGGCTACCACACATGCTGCAGTAATTATAAGACTAAATCGTAACGTAATCTGTTATATTGTATAGCCCAATATCTCTTGGCAAATGCTGTTGGGAAATGATCTTTTGGAAAAACCAATCAGCTAGGAATTGCTATTTTGAAGTAATGCAATGCCCAGGGGCTCTTCCTGCTAACAATATCTGAATACCAGCATATTGATATCAACATTGATTACGATTTTTTTTTTTCTTTTATGTATCAGGGGCACAGCGATAGCAGGAATAGTATTCGGCATTGTGTTCATCATGGGGGTGATTGCAGGAATTGCGATATGCATCTGCATGTGCATGAAGAGCAGCCGAGGAACACAAGTGGGAGTTATTCGGACGACACACATCAACGCTATCAGTTCTTATCCAGGTACCCAAAATGCTTTACCTTTATTTTAGGCCCATTTTTTTTTGGATTGTAACTTTCTACTAAACTCTCTTAAAATAAGATACTTCTGTGAGTTCAACCAAATTGATCCAACATCTGGCTGTTAGTGGGCAATGGGGGCAGCCATTCAAACACAAGATAACAGATAAGCTCTGTAGAACATAATGTTATCTGTTATCCACTATTTAACCTGTGCCATATAGCCTTTTTTCAATTACCGCCATTGCTACACAGCAGCTTGTTTATATAAACTATAGTAGTACTTATCTGTTATCTACTGAGTATCCTGTGCTTGAATGGCTGCCCCCATGGCTACACTGCAGCTTGTTTATATAAACTATAGTAGTACTTATCTGTTATCTACTGTGTATCCTGTGCTTGAATGGCTGTCCCCATGGCTACACTGCAGCTTATTTATATAAACTATAGTAGTGTTTCTGAAGTAAACAGACCAGTTTTACCAGTGCAGGGCAACACTACATGATATTTTCTTTACTTTAAAACACTTGCATTTTTTGGTGTTATTGTTCCTTTAATAGAGTGGCGCTGACACAGCGGTGGTGGAACCACCGGGGGTGCAGCAGGTTTGATCGCACCAGGGCCCACATCCCCTCAGTCCCGCCAGTGAATCCGCCATAAAGATCTCTTCCAGAGGGGGAGGGGGCGGCTGCATGGCCTGCACCCACGCCCTATAGTTACGTTTCTGTAGTACAAGCACAGATGTATTCATGATAAAGGCGGTCTTTGCACTTTGTACTTTTGTACTTGGCCTCTTGGCTCACTCTTCATAAATGAGATCCCCTGTGTTATTTCATTTAATATGCATTAAAGGGGCCTCCAGATATGCCAGTGTGGCCTATTCCTCCATGACGTGTAGCCTTGTAGCCTTCAGTTGTTGTTAAAGATAAAATTAATGGTTTGATTTGGTTCTTTACAGCTGCTCCACCTCCATACAGCTATGAGTATGAAATGGACTTTCCTCTGGACCTACCTCCGCCATACACCCCAACACCACCAATGTCCCATTATCCGTCTCCTCCTCCATATCCTGGGCCTTCAAGGAAATAACGTAGAGTTATATGTGTTTACATGGTGGCACCACCCCTCTCTTCTTCCTCGCTAGACATATATATTATTACACATCCAACCTTAATTTCCTGAAGTGCTTGAACTTAGATATTTGGACCACATTCAGCGCTGATTCCTTGTATGAGCAATAAGAAAAGCTTTTCTCTGGAAAATAAAACATATTTATTTTTGTGTGCTAAAAGTTTACCAGAAAGAGAGGCGTTCATTGTAGACGTACAGTTGTAATGTGGGCTTTGGTCGGCTGAAATCCTTTGTATCCGAATATTTACGTTTTTAATAAAACATTAAAATTCACTAAAATGTGCTTGGCAGTTTTATTGCTACATCAGTTTAACAAAGGATGTAAATGTTTAGAGGAATAAACTCCAAGGGTTTCTAAAACAGGAGAGTAGAGATGGGCGAATAAATTTGCCTGGCGTGAATTCGCGGGGTACTTCCGCGTTTCAGCGCCGGCGGATAAATTCGCGGAACTCCCACAAAAAATTGCCGGCGTCATAAAATTTTGGATGTGTGTCCGAAAAGTCGCTCATCAACACTATTCGGCCATACATTGATTTTAATGCCGGCATCAAAATTGATGCAAACGACTTTTTGGACACGAGTCCAAAATTGACGCGGGTGTAAATTTTTGAGTTTTGTGAAATTTTTGCAGTTTCGCGAATTTTGCGGGAAATTCAAAAAATTTTCAGCAAAATGGGAGAACTTCACCCATCACTAGGGCCCTTTTACATAGCGGGTGCCCCTAGGCCCACTGCCGTTTGTTGTCCCCTCCCCTTTATTCATGCAAATTTTCATCATTGGGCCCGGAGCAATTGGGAAATTTAAAAAATGATTGTATCTCCTAGGCATCCCTAGTGCCTTTGAACCAATGTGGGTGTGTTTGGGCAGCATGCCACCCCCCAAAATCCTGCTGCCCTAGGCCCGGGCCTTGGTGGCCTTTCCACAAATCCGGGCATGCCCAACACTACTGGGGAGTTCTGCTTGTAGCCTTCATCAATTGCTGGACTTAAGGTGTACAGGTTACTGGTGCCTCTGTGAAATGGGGTGTTACTCAGTAGTACGTCATTGCAAAAGGAAGAAGGTGCTCCAGAATAGTAGTATACATCACAAATATGAATAGCTCACCAAGTTGATCATGTGGTCCAGGTACACCAGCCCCAGACCCTCAGCCACGGGGAGCGGAAAAAACCGAATTGTATAACAGAAAAAACAGGGCTATCCGGCACACAGGACCAAAAATCAGCTAAAAAATACATTTTTATTGGTCAAAGTTAAAAATGTATATACATCTCCTAGGGCCCTACACGCTTCGTACCTCTGGGTTACTTTATTATGGTCTGATTTTTTAACTGATTGTTGGCTGGATAGCCCTGCTTTTTCTGTGTGGAAGCAATATGTTTCACTGTGTTGCTTGAAGCAAATGCCACTTTGTAGACCTCATCTATTTGTGCTGCTAAATGAAGGGCAAAACTGGACAGTAGACAAGAACACCCAAGTGAAGAAGCTATATAAAAGAATATTAAAGCCCCTCCATGCTCCTACTGCACATTTTATATATATATATATATATATATATATACAGTGGTGTGAAAAACTATTTGCCCCCTTCCTGATTTCTTATTCTTTTGCATGTTTGTCACACAAAATGTTTCTGATCATCAAACACATTTAACTATTAGTCAAAGATAACATAATTGAACACAAAATGCAGTTTTTAAATGAAGGTTTACGTTATTAAGGGAGAAAAAAAACTCCAAATCTACATGGGCCTGTGTGAAAAAGTGATTGCCCCCCTTGTTAAAAAATAACTTAACTGTGGTTTATCAGACCTGAGTTCAATTTCAAAGGTTATAAAGCCATTTCTAAAGCTTTGGGACTCCAGCGAACCACAGTGAGAGCCATTATCCACAAATGGCAAAAACATGGAACAGTGGTGAACCTTCCCAGGAGTGGCCGGCCAACCAAAATTACCCCAAGAGCACAGAGACAACTCATCCGAGAGGCCACAAAAGACCCCAGGACAACATCTACAGAACTGCAGGCCTCACTTGCCTCAATTAAGGTCAGTGTTCACGACTCCACCATAAGAAAGAGACTGGGCAAAACGGCCTGCATGGCACATTTCCAAGGCGCAAACCACTTTTAAGCAAAAAGAACATTAAGGCTCGTCTCAATTTTGCTAAAAAACATCTCAATGATTGCCAAGACTTTTGGGAAAATACCTTGTGACAAAAGTTGAACTTTTTGGAAGGTGCGCGTCCCGTTACATCTGGCGTAAAAGTAACACAGCATTTCAGAAAAAGAACATCATACCAACAGTAAAATATGGTGGTGGTAGTGTGATGGTCTGGGGTTGTTTTGCTGCTTCAGGACCTGGAAGACTTGCTGTGATAGATGGAACCATGAATTCTACTGTCTACCAAAAAATCCTGAAGGAGAATGTCCGGCCATCTGTTCGTCAGCTCAAGCTGAAGCGATCTTGGGTGCTGCAGCAGGACAATGACCCAAAACACACCAGCAAATCCACCTCTGAATGGCTGAAGAAAAACAAAATGAAGACTTTGGAGTGGCCTAGTCAAAGTCCTGACCTGAATCCTATTGAGATGTTGTGGCATGACCTTAAAAAGGCGGTTCATGCTAGAAAACCCTCAAATAAAGCTGAATTACAACAATTCTGAAAAGATGAGTGGGCCAAAATTCCTCCAGAGCGCTGTAAAAGACTCGTTGCAAGTTATCGCAAACGCTTGATTGCAGTTATTGCTGCTAAGGGTGGCCCAACCAGTTATTAGGTTCAGGGGGCAATTACTTTTTCACACAGGTTTGGATTTCTTTTCTCCCTAAATAATAAAAACCCTCATTTAAAAACTGCATTTTGTGTTTACTTGTGTTATCTTTGACTAATAGTTAAATGTGTTTGATGATTAGAAACATTTTGTGTGACAAACATGCAAAAGAATAAGAAATCAGGAAGGGGGCAAATAGTTTTTCACACCACTGTATATATATATATATATATATATATATATATATATATATATATATATATATATATATAAAGACCAAAATCTGGTGCACACATAACAATTGTTACTGCCTAGGTGCTGGTTATAATAAATCATAGATAAAGCAACAAAAACCGCACTCACAGGACTTTTGAAGGTGCAAAATCAAAAAATATTTATTTCAACGTTTCGGCTATTCACTTAAGCCGTCATCACTTCCTGATGACGGCTTAAGTGAATAGCCGAAACGTTGAAATAAATATTTTTTGATTTTGCACCTTCAAAAGTCCTGTGAGTGCGGTTTTTGTTGCTTTATATATATATATATATATATATATATATATATATATATATATATATATATATATATTGTTCCCAGATAGGAGAACCCAGCCTCTCACTAAAAAAAGGCATTATTGTTTTTGTTATTGTTACAGGTAGTACCTAAACAATATTCCTTGTGAGTCACAATCAGCTCCTGAACCTCACAAGACTGGAGCAATGTTGACCTACTTTCGTTCTGTTCAATATTTTACAGCGTGCAGCAAGTCAGGCACAAGTGATGGCAAAACAAAAATGCAGAAATAGTCTAAGACCCAATTCCCCAGTGTCAGCCCATCAATCCGCTCCTCAGACCTAGGAATGGCGCATCAGAAGTCATTTACCAACAACGCATCAACTAATGTCTCTAATATCTAATGAGAGGATGGTGGTGTGAAGCTACTGAACATTACTGTATGTGTTGGGGTGGTGAACATCATAATGGATCCTGGTCATACCGGTACCGGTATATTAATCTGTATCACATTAGTATCAGCTGGGCAGCAGCCAGTTCTATGTGATGATGGAGAATCTCCTCTTTGTAAAAAGGGCCACCTTACAGTATATTCAAGGCTGGTGACTATGCAGGGAACAGGAGAGATGGAAGCTTAGGTTCCACCATCTTTCCTCACAAGGGCGACTTCGGAAAATGAAGCGCTCCCAGTGCCATCCCGCAGGCGATTTAGATTGCAGCCGGCAGGAGATTAGTTGCCCGAAGAAGAGGCGATTAGTCACCGGGCGAATAAATCTCCCCGAATCTTCCCGTGTGTCTCTGCCCTAAGGGGGGCCCAACTAATCCTAAAAGTCGGGCACCCGTTTAAATTTAAATTCTTAGGGTGCCTGGCACGACTCTCACCCCTGTGCCCCCTGACTCTTCTAGGGAGGAGTGAGATTAGGGTTATAGGCTTCTACATGAAAACAAAAAGGTATATATTTCCTTGGGTTAGGGACATGACATGAAACTACGTTTTTGTAGTTGACCAGACCAATTGTCTAAGGGTGCGGAACTGTTGGACAAAAAGCAATCCTTTAGTCTTACACTTACTGCTTTCAGGTGGGATTGAATTTATTAGGGAGATATATGATACAAATCAAGCATCTTGACGAGTCATGAAACCAATTCTATCTTCCACTACAATCTAGTTAAAGGGATAGTTCACCTTCAACCAACTAGTTGTTTTCAGATAGATCAACAGAAATAACGACTTTTTCCAATTGCTTTCTATTTTCTATGGTATATTAGTGCAGAGCAAGACTTTCCTTTTCTCACAAACGTTATTTTCAGCCATGATCATTTTGCCCTTATTGGTGAACCAGATTCATTACATTTCCCCTACAGTTTTAATGGTGAGTATTGCAATACTCATGTCTCCTTGCTGAGCATAAAGGAAACTCATTTTTATTACACGGGGGAGGGATAAAAACTCATAAATCTTTCATGCGGCTTGAGAAATGTTTTCTTCAAAGCGGAATTTGTCCCGTTAAAAAATGATGACTTGTAAAATTAAAATTCACCAATTTCTCAGATTATACTCCAGGGTTTTTCCATTTAAATGCAGGAATGATCAATCACCTCTAAAACAAACAGTCATCGCTCAGCTGCAAACAGACAGGCGGCTGGGTACATGGACGGAAGTGTCGCCGTTATTTCATGAAAAACAGAAATATTGTTTAATGTAGAATGTTATTATTATTATTAATATTATTATTATTAACCCTATTAAAGAGGAGCACTAGCCAAATACTGAAACACACCAAAAAAATAACATTTTGCATAATAAAAGAAAATGTCATTGTAAGCAGTTATTTTCTGTTATTCGCAATATTTCCAGGTATGAGATTCGTTATCTGGAAACCGAATATCTAAAAAGCTCTGATTACTGAAAGGCCGTCTTCCATAGACTCCATTTTATACAAATAATCCAAATTTTTAAAAATGATTTCCTTTTTCTCTGTAATAATAAAAGAGTAGTTTGTACTTGATCCCAACTAATATCCCAAGATATAATTAATCCCTATTGGGTTTATTTAGGGGCATATTTATCATAGGTCGAATTTTGAATTTGAAAAACTTCGAATTCAAAAAGACCAACCAAAATTAAGTTGAAGTTTTTTTTGGCTGAATAGGTCCGTTTTTGATCAAATAGGTCCATATTCATTTGAATCGAATTAATAGCGCATTCGATCGAATTAGATCCGAAGATTTTCCCAAAAAAACCTTAGATTTTTAAGTCCACTAATTGATTCCAAATAGGTTCTAGGAGGTCCCCTATAGGCTAAAACAGCAATTCGGCAGGCGAATGGTCAGACAAATTTAGATGGCGAATGGTCGAAGTAGAATTTTTTTTTAAGAGACAGTACATGATAAATTTCGATATTTGAATTTTTGATTTTTTTCAAATCGAATTTGGACTATTCCGTAGTCGAAGTACACAAAAAATAGCTCGAAATTAGAATTTTTTTCATTCGAAAATTCACCTCGACCTTTGATAAATCTGCCCCTTAATGTTTACATTATTTTCTAGTAGACTTAAGCTATGAAGATCCAAATTAGGGAAATATCCATTATCCGGAAAACCCCAGGTCCCGAGCATCCTGGATTACAGGTCCGATACCTGTGATTGCTATTGAATGTATCTCTCGTTTGCTAATCTCTGCACTGCTGGTCCTGTCTACATGAAATAATTTTGCAGCTCTTCTCCTGCCAAAACCTATTTTCTCAAATTCTCACTATGCTCTGCACAGTTATGTGATATTCCTTCTATGTGAGTCTATTAATTGCAGAACCTGCATGGCTCATGGTAATTTTACTCTTGGCTCAAGTTGGAGCTGGCTGTTTCAGTTGTGCATGTAGTCAGGAAGAGCAGTGCAGAGAATAAGCGACATACATGCTGCTCTAAAGGACAAGGAAAATGATGTATACATCATGATGTATGGGACCTTCTAGGATGCTCGGGACCGGGATCTTTCCGTAATTTGGATCTTCATACCTTAAGCCTACTAGAAAATCGTGTAATCATGAAATAAACCCAATAGGCTGGTTTTGCTTCCAATAAAGATTAATTAGATCTTAGTTGGGATCAAGTTAAAGCTACTGTTTTATTATTACAGAGAAAAGGGAAATCATTTTTAACAATTTGGATTATTTGAATATAAATAGAATCTATGGGAGACAGTCTTCCGTAATTTGGAGTTTTCTGGATTATGGATCCCATACCTGTACCTGGAATAAAAGGTTTATAACAAGGCTGGTGGCCCATATTTAGCCACTTGGATTCCTGTTGCAGGTTCTGTGATGGGGATGACTGACCAAGAGGCTAATCTGGTCATGACAGGTTGGCAGTTGCCGTCTGAGCCCTATGGACAGGGAGTCAAATGCCTCTGGTATGAAGGAGGAGGGATGTAATGGGGAGTGTGGTTGGTGCAGTTTGGGAGGAGGTCCTCTCCAGGGGCCTCTTTACTGTATACATCACTTGTCATTGTCCCAGTGATGTAATTTATGGTCCCAGAACCCTTGGGGCCACCGGCAGGGCCAGAACTAGAGGTTGGCAGAGGAGGCAGCTGCCTAGGGCACAATGATAGAAGGGTGCTGAGCAGCTACCTCTGAAATTGTCTTCTGCCTATCCCTAGTCCATGTTCGCACCCCTCAGCCTCAGACTCCCCTTACTTGCCTCTGTCACCCACCCCTCTGTCATTCTCACCTTCCTCCTGTCACCCTCCCCTCCGTCGCTCACCCCTTGCTCCTGACACCCTCCCCTCCCTCCTGTCATCCTCCCCTCCATCGCTCAAATCCCTCACTCCCCTCCGTCACTCTCCCCTCCCTCCTTACACGCTTCCCTCTGTCGCTCACCCCTTGCTCCTGTCACCCCTTCCCTTCATCGCTCACCCCACCCTCCCCTCAGTCGCTCACCCCTCCCTGCATCGCTTACACCTTTCTCCCCTACATCAATTTCCCCTTCAGCGCAGTCGGGAATGTGCACGTGTGCGGGGTGGTGGCCGGCCAGGTAGCCTAGGGTGCCCAGCCGGCCTGGCCATGCCCCAAGGAGCTGTAATAAGTTTTATTTCAGGCGGAAAGGCAGGGGGACATTTTTGCTTCTTATAGGGCAGGGGCCCAGTGCATCTTGCACTTGGGCCCGCTGTTGCCTATTTAAGCCAATGTCTTGTCCTTTAACCCAGAGCTGTCATCCTCCCAGGAACAAAACTTGGTATTTATTTATATAAATATGGGTGACTTCCAAAACAATACATTAGGTTTGACAGGTCTGCTTTTCATGCAATCATTACAGATGAGTAATCAATACAATTTGGAAAGTCTCTTCGAATTATTTCCTTTCATTATTTAAAATGTTGGGTTTTTTTTGAGTTCCGCTTTAAATGAACAAAGGTGGAATGGTAATATTGTTTTTTGTGTTTGATCATGGAAACATTGGGAGTGGAGACAAGGCAGGTGCTTCTCTGGGACTCATAGCAACAAGGATCCCATGGGGGGCAGATGTGAATGGTATCACCCTCTGAGATCTCCCTGCCCTGTTTGTTTCTCTCTCCTTCCAGCAGAACGAGAGTAACAATCCCCTATAGGACACAAGGTGGGGGGAGGAGAATGTGGCTCTTTGTATATACAAATAGATATGTATAAATATATCTCCGTTATACTGTGTCACTGCCTGGCTGAATTTGATATATTTACATATTTAAAATGATTTTAAATTAATTTATAAATTTTTTTACTGACAACTATTAAAGGGCTAATAACAACCTTCTTTGTATTAATAAAGTTTATCTTTAAGAAAGTATAAGGGATATCTCTTTTCTGCTTATCTTTGCAAAAAAAAACAGGAGCTTGTGTTGCCCCGGCTGATGTATTAGCAATAGTCGGCCATTGCAGTGTCAGTGTCTAACCACTAGATGGGACTGTGGTGGGCTGTATATGGATAGAGCAATGGGCGTTACAATGGGATTTGTTGCGGTTTGTTAGTGTAATGGTGAATACACAGACAGTGAGAGCTCAGAGTACACAGATATCTTGGGCACAACAAACAACACCTGAGCCTTATGGCAGGGGAATTGAACCAGAGCCGAAACAATGGTGTGAATGGTGTCACCTTGGTAACCCATCATGTTGATACTCAGGGTCTGTCTCAATAGAATACTATTTATGCATATAGTGCATTTCTACCGGCGGTAGGATAAATGCCATTCATCTCTTTGTAGACTAATAGTGCGCAGAAACAGAGGGTCGGGTAATACAGGGGCCTGATATATATATTTTTTCATGTGCACATAATAATAATGTAAATTAATTCTACTTATTAGTGAATTTTTTCACTGGATTTGCGGCAAAATTCCACACTTCGGCATCCTTGAATTTATTCCCAATACTACGGCAAAAATCCACAGCCAAAAAAGTGACAAAAAAGTCACAGACAGGGTCGGACTGGGCCGGCAGGACACCGGGAAAAAACCCGGTGGGCCCCCGGCTCCAGTGGGTCCCACCGGCCCAGATCTGCCCCCTGGTTTTCTTCCTTGCGGCAAAAAAAAGCAGCATGCGCGCTGACACTCGCTGGCGTGCATGCGCTGACGCGTGCTGACGTGCATGCACGAGTGCACGCATGCGCACATGCTCATTGGGTGGGTTGCCGGACAGGAGCCGCTGTGGGTCCAGAGTGGGGCCCTGAAGCAGAAGCCCTGGTGGGCCCCAGGCACTCCAGTCCGACCCTGGTCATAGAGACGATCGGATCAGCTCGATATTTTCCACCTTGAGGGTCGGTGGCGAAATCGTCAAACAAGCAGATCTCTATATGTGTGGCCACCTTAAGGGCAGTGGCAGACGAGGCTACTGGGGGAGATTAGTCGCCCAGCTACAAATCGGCTCTACTTCGGGCGACTAATCTCCCCTAAATGCCTTCCCACTGGCTAGAATGTAAATCGCCTCATGAGGAAACTTTGGGCGACTTCGGAAAGCCGAATCGATCCAAGTGCCATCCCACCGCGATTTACATTCTAACCGGTGGGAAGGCATTTAGGGGAGATTAGTCGCCCGAAGAAGAGGAGATTTGTCGCTGGGTGACTAATCTCCCCTAGTAGCCTTGTCTGCCACCACCCTAACTGTCAGTGACACCCAACTGCTGCATGAAGACAGAATGAAGAAAAACAGATGCTGAGAGAGGGATAAAGAATATAGACTTGATTATTTTATTTCAGAAACAATACAGAATTTTTAAGTGATTGTATGTAGAAAGTTTCTTATTTCAGTACTATAAAGCTTTTATCACATTAAAATTTTCATGATAGTTCCTCTTTAAGGTTATTTTGAGGCTAGTACCTCTTTAAATATGACAGCAGGCCAGCAATATATATTTTAGTGCATGTAAAACGCTCCATCTGTGTCACTGCTGTATATTCAGCCCTGAATCCTGACTCTGAATCATGGGGTGTGAATGAGTGATCAGCCCGCACGTCAGCTCTGCTAGGAATAGATTCACTGGATTTTTTTTAGAACTTCCCCATTTAAAGGAAGGCACGCTCCATAACCCAAACACCTTCCCAGGGCTTGGTGTGACAGTGCAGCACCCGTTTCTCATGGTTCCAGCAATCCGATTCTAATGTGTTTGATGCAGCGCTTGCTGTTTATGTACTGGTGCCTTAACTGCCACTTCCCTGGAAGCCTTGCCAGCCTGCAGTCACAAGCACGAGGGATGCTGAGCTAAAGATCCCATTTATCATTCCTCTACTCCAGTCATGCTGCTGCCTGCAAACCCATTTTCCTAAAGAATAGAGGGATATGACTCAGTGCCTCCTCCCTGTATGCAGAGCAATAACATTAAGGGCATGCAAAACTCTATTACCAGGCTGGTATGGCTTATTTTGCCATTTAACTGAACAGCTGCAGTTTCAAGTCAGTGCTGAAGCTGCCAGACTGCTTACTTTGCAGAGGAGACTACAATAAAACAGTGCCCCTGGTGGCCAGTTTATCCAGACAAAGGATAAAAGTTGTGTTAAAGGAGGCTATACACAGAGAGATCTGCTCATTTGGCGATGTTGCCAAATGAGCGGATCTCTCCCTTGAGCTGGGAGATATCGGACTGATCCGATCATGGGCCCTAGGGCCCAATGATTGGATCATAATGCAGGAGTACGGGCGGTCGGATCGCATCAATGAACAGACGGGATTTTTAGCCCTGACATTAGGCCAGATATCGATCGGGGAAGCCCGTCAGAGAGCCCCATACACGGGCCAATAAGCTGCTGACTCGGTCTGTCTGCAGCTTTTATCGGCCACCTTAAAGGTGGCCATACACGGATAGATCCGCTCGTTTGGCGATGTCGCCAAACGAGCGGATCTCCCTCCGATATGCCCACCTTGAGGTGGGCAATATCGGGCTGATCCGATCGTGGGCCCTAGGGCCCAACGATCGGATCCTAGCGTTCGCCAAACGGGCGGTCGGATCGCGGGACCGCATCAACGAACAGATGCGGCCGCGATCCGACGGGATTTTTAATCCCATCCGATCGAGATCTGGCCGACTTTCGGCCAGATCTCGATCGGGGAAGCCCGTCGGGGGCCCCCATACACGGGCCAATAAGCTGCCGACACGGTCTGTCGGCAGCTTTTATCGGCCCGTGTATGGCCACCTTAAGCTGTGAAGCCGCAAAAAAAGCTTTTGAAAGTACAAGTGTGGTGTGGGATCTGTTATCCAGAAACCCATTTGGCAGAAAGCGCCAAATTATGGAATGGCTGTCTCCCATAGACTTCATTATAATGAAATAATCCAAATTTTTAAAAATGATTTTCCTTTTTCTCAGTAATAATAAAACAGTAGCTTGTACTTGATCCCAACTAAGATATAATTAATCCTTATTGGAAGCAAAACCAGCCTATTGGGTTTCATTAAAGGGATACTGTCATGGGAAAAAAAAATTTTTCAAAATGAATCGGCTAATAGTGCTGCTCCAGCAGAATTCTGCGCTGAAATCCATTTCTCAAAAGAGCAAACAGATTTTTTTATATTCAATTTTGATATCTGACATGGGGCTAGACATTTTGTCAATTTCCCAGCTGCCCCAAGTCATGTGACTTGTGCTCTGATAAACTTCAATCACTCTTTACTGCTGTACTGCAAGTTGGAGTGATATCACCCCCTCCCCTTTCCCCCCCAGCAGCCAAACAAAAGAACAATGGGAAGGTAACCAGATAGCAGCTCCCTAACACAAGATAACAGCTGCCTGGTAGATCTAAGAACAACACTCAATAGTAAAAACCCATGTCCCACTGAGACAGATTCAGTTACATTGAGAAGGAAAAACAGCAGCCTGCCAGAAAGAATTTCTCTCCTAAAGTGCAAGCACAAGTCACATGACCAAGGGCAGCTGGGAAATTGAGAAAATGTCTAGCCCCATGTCAGATTTCAAAATTGAATATAAAAAAATCTGTTTGCTCTTTTGAGAAATGGATTTCAGTGCAGAATTCTGCTGGAGTAGCACTATTAGGCTAGGGCCACACTTTGGCGCTGGCGTCAATGCAAATCGCGGCGAAATCGCTGCGCTAATTCACACGCGGCGATTCGTTTTCTATTGTCGCCCGAAGTTGCCTCGCTGGGCGTTTCCGGGCGACAGTAGAAAAAGAATCGCATTGACGCCAGCGCCAAAGTTAACAAAGCTATTTCGGCTTAAAAACCGCAGCGACTCGCAACTCGCAACTCGCCCAGCGCAGAATCGCGGCAAAATCGCGCCGTCTGGCCCTAGCCTTAACTGATGCGTTTTGAGAAAAACATGTTTTCCGATGACAGGATCCCTTTAATGTTTTCATTACCTTCTAGTGGATTTAAAAGAGAAGTCTTTTAACTTGGGGGTGCCAAAAGTTAGGCACTCCCAAGTGATCGCATGTACTTACCTGAAACCCTGTACCTGTGCTCCTATCAGAAGAAAACCACACCGGCCTTGGATCCTTCTCGCGAGCACCATGGAGCGATCATCCTCTGGCTTCTTCTTTCTTCTCGCGGCAGCGCATGCGTAGTAGAGCGAAAAGCTGAACTTTAACGAAAAAGTCGGCTGTTTCGTACTGCGCATGCTTTTGCCCCAGGAAATTTAAAGTAAGAAGAATCCAGAGGACAAGCGCTCCATGGTGCTCGCTGGAAGAATCTGGGGTTTCGGGTAAGCACGTGCGATCACGTGGGGTGCCTAAATTTTGACACCCCCAAGTTAAAAGGCCTTTCCTTCTCCTTAAGGGTAAGATCACACTTTTTTTGGGGGGGGAGATTTGGTCGCCTGGCGACTGATCACCTCCTCTTTGCGGCGACCAATCTCCCCAAACGCCTTCCCTCACTCTGTGCTGGCTAAAATGAAAAATCGCCGGCGCTAATCACACGCGGCAATTCGTTTTCAGAAGTCGCCCGAAGTTTCCTAATGCAGTCATGGAAATGTTATCGAATCCCAGCATTCCATTTGAGGAGTCAAGTGACATGATGAATATTTGAGTTTTCAAGGAGCAAAAATAATAAAACAATAACAATGACTACCCAGCTTCCAAAATTAGAACATTCCATTCCCATTATCTTCAATTGTCTTTTGCTAGATCAGAGCTGGGGAGATGGAACTTCCGTTCTTTAGATCATCATAAAGCTCAAAACTCAGAATTTCAGATCCACAGAAACTCAAACCACAGGACAAAACTCAACTATCTCGCATTAGCTTTATTAAAAACAAGTCTCCAACCTCAGTCTTTGCTTATATCTGTGCTTTGAAATTAGCAGTTTTGTACACAATAAAATGGAAGTAGAAACTGGTAGGAAATTATGTTTGTGTGAGAAAGGGAAGGTCTTGTGAGGTTGCTCTGCTTAGAAAATAAAATTAGTGAGCAGGGAAGAGAGATCAGACATTGTTTGGGTCAGGTCTAGAAAGAACAACCTCATAAGATGTTCCTCTTCTCACTAGCTTCATTTTCTACCGTGTCCTGTTGGCTGAAATGAGCAGCAGGTGACGCTGTTGTTTCAAACTCATTATATTGGCAGTGTAAAACTGACACTATCCTAGACATTTCCTAAAACTAACAAAAATTCATGTCACATAAGAGGCTTTCTCATAGATTCATATATTCATATATACGCCAGCCTAGAAAACGCATGGCCCTTCGAGTGTGACTGAGACTGGGAAAAGTAGGAAATCAATTCACCAAAAAACACAAAACTCATTCATTCCATTGCAGAACTACTGAAAATGTGTTTGCAGATTATTCCCATTTATTGCTTTTTTCAAACTCCGGTAGGCATTCTAGCGAGCGGAGATAAAAAATCCGCTTATCAAATGATTGTTCTCTGGGCAATGAGTCTGTAGTCACTGTGCAACAGAAGCATGTGGGATACGGGTGCTAAAAAGAGCCGATATGATATAACCGAGCCCGTTATCAATCGACTGATGAAGCTAATGAGCTGGATAGCAATAACACACAGCAATAAACTCATAGAAACGTCTCCCACTTCTCTATAGGCAGATGGCTCAGTGTTACTATTAAAATTACATTTGCTCTAATTAAGATGCAGATTAGTGGCCTAAATTGCAGCTTTATCTGGGATTTTTTAGGATGTTTTTCGTTGCCAGAGTTTGAAAAATACTAATTTGTTTACTTCGTTATAGCTTAGCAGATTTCTTTTTCTTGGTGCCCCACTGACACATGGGGCATTTCTTCCCTCTGTCGGAAATCTCCTCTTTTCATGGGAATGAGGCACCTGATAATACTGGTCCATTCACATTCACCTAAAAACACATTCCATGCGACGATCATGGGTAATGATAGGGGCAGGTATTGTTGGGTGTGGGAGAGGACATTTCTCGCTGGGCGATGAGCAGACCCGCATTTTTCAGGAGTCGCCCTAACTTACTCAGGCAACCACATTAACAGTCCAGTCAACCACTGTTAAATATCTGTTCCCCACTCTTAACATATCCCTGTCACTGAAATGTATTGAAGTCTTTCTAGCTGTTCCGAGATGCAAACCTTGTACCTTTCATATTGAAGTGTGTCTTGGCTGCTTGGCTGCAGTCAGAGCATAGAGAGCTGTCAGGGGCATGACCTGGGTTGGATAGTGTTGTACCTCAGTAGGATTTGGTTGTACATGAGTGAGATAGGGTTGTACCTGGGTGGGATTTGGTCGTACATGGGTGGGATAGAGTCAAACCTGGGTAGGATAAGGTTGTACCTCGTGGGATAGGGATTCACATGGATTGGATAGGGTTGTACCTTGATGGGATAGGGTTTTACATTGATGGGAAAGGATTGTAATGGGCTGGATAGGGTCGTACATGGGTGGAATAGGGTTGTACCTCGGTGGGATAGGGTTGCCCATGGGTGAGATAGGGTTGTACATTGATAGAATAGGGTTGTACTTGGGAGGGATAGGGTTGTACCTCGGTGGGATAGGGTTGTACATGAATGGGATAGGGTTGTACACTGATGGGATAGGGTTATACATGGATTGGATAGGGTTATACATGGATGGGATAGGGTTATACATGGATGGGATAGGGTTATACATGGATCGGATACAGAAACGTAACTAGAGGGGCCCCCCTCCGTAGGCAATTTCCTGGCCGGTTCCTGGCCAGATTCCAGTGGCACGCGAGCTGCCGGGGGGCCCTGAGGGGGTGCGGGCCGTGGCCCAATCACTCCCCCAGTAGTTACGCCACTGATGGAATAGGGTTTGACATGGATGGGATAGGGTTTGACATGGGTGGGATAGGGTTGTACAAATATGGGATAGGGTTGTACATGGGTGGGATAGGGTTGTACATTGATGGGATATGGTTGTACATGGGTGGGATAGGGTCTTACATGGTTGAATAGGGCTGTACATGGGTGGGATAGGGTTGTACATTGCTTGGATGTATACATGGATGGGATAGGGCTGTACATGGGTGGGATAGGGTTGTATATTGATGGAATAGGTTTGTACATGGATGGTATAGGGTCGTACAGGGGTGGGATAGGATTGTACATGGGTGGGATAGGATTGTACCCTTGTGTGATAAAGTTAAAGCTGGGGCAGAGTGGGAATAGCCAAGGCACACTTCAATATGAAAGGTACAAGGTTTGTGTCTCTGTTTGAGGGTACAGGAACAGCTAGAAAGAATTAGTTTGGAGAATGAGAATTGGGAAACTATTGGCCAGATTTATTATTGATTGAACTGGGGAATCAATAAGGATATACAACAGATTTTTAAAGGTTGTGTGAATTCCTCAGAATGTGTTCTACTGCTTTATACAATCAAACCCCATTTTATTCCATGGAACTGAGCACATGATTGCATGGTCATGACCCATCACCCTATTATGCCAAAACCCCACACATGATTTACCCAAACGTTGTCCACTATGACAATCCCTGTCCCCCACTGTGACCCCTAAATGTATTGGCCATGGGGGCCCTGATTGGAATACCAACTGTCCCTCCCGATGGCAAGCGTAAGTGCCTTGGCTTGTGGGCAAAGTAAATAAGGCAGCTGCCTAATCTCAAGCTTTAAAGGGCTCCATGGTGTCAGTGTAGTACATGTAGAATAGCAAGTCAGCATTCCCTTTCAAGCACTATAATTTAACCCCTTGGGAGGCAGCAGGGGATTTTCAGGCATTTAGCCTTGCGAAGCACAAAATCCACTCCTTGTACCACACTTTATATTCTATAAAAGATACAGCCAATAATACCAAGTAACAAAGAGACATAAGCAGCCTAAGCCGCTGATAAAGGAATAAAAAAAAATGATAAAGGGAAAATATAAGTGAAATGGCAAAGCTATTCCATGTAAATGTGATGTAATTGGTCGACTTGTCAGGGAGCTGGGGAACAGATTAGCAGAGATGTGAAACATAATAGAATCTTTTTTAGAAAGAAATTCCTGTGTTTCTGTTCGGGGAGAGGTGATGGGAAGAATTGCATTTGTTGTGCCATGTACTCTCATTCTATCTTAGCCTTTCTGCCACTTCTTTATGGTAATTTCATCTAGCAAATATCACACTGTATAAATAAAGGACGCCTCTGATTTGTCAAACGTGGCGCCTTCTCTACCGCTCACATAAACTGATACAGTCAGAAGAATTCACATCATTTGCAGGGAAAGGTCGTTAGGGCTTATTTTCTACGGCACAGCAAAAAGGGGCCCAAGTGTTGCACGTATTAAAGGCCACTCATTAATTGCAGCTGCACCTAAACACTTTACCCAATCTGATCGTTTCAAGCACAACTGCATTTAATTTCCTAAAAATATACCACAGGTAATATTACCATGTTTTAAAGCAGCAGACACAATTGATTTGAGAACTCTAAAAACCCTGACATGATTTTCCCCTGATTGAGCTGGAATTTGGACAATCATATGCTTCCAGGTCATAGCCCCACCCCTGACATCAGGGGCAAACCCGGAGTCCCAGCACCCAACTTTGCACAGCAGCGGCAAGTACTTCCCCCTCCCATGTTATTGGGTCTGGGGGAGAGAAGAGGGGATGGTCCAGGCAAAGGAAAAGGTCTAGGTCAGCGATGCCCATAAAGGCCAGGGCCCACCTGTTTTTTTATAATGTCCCACCGGCCCAGTCTGACACTCATTGGACCACCCCAACTTCACACACTCCACCCTCCTTCCATTCTGCAGATTATCAAAAGTTGCCAACCCTCAGATTGGTCCAGTGGTGAAACTAGCAGGGTGCAGGTCTAGTGGCCACATGTCCCACAGACAAAGGTAGCCTGGTCAGTACCCATGACCACCACCCTCTGGCAGGCCACACTCCCTATTCTAGCCTAGGGGAGCAATGCACTGATGATAATGTATTCATGTGTACCCCAAGGTGTCTCCTACTAAAGCTGGTAGCTGCAGCCCATTTCAAAGTCCCCAAACTAAAGGTCAGTTCTCCAGAATACAGCTTATCATGCCCTTCACCTCATGGGATCTGAGTGGAATAAAGCCACTCCAGTGTTCCATGGCCTATTATTTAATCCTATTCTCTGCTGTTCTTGCAGCTAATTAGGCCCAATCACAGCGTTGACCTACATGAGTAGTTAATGATTAGCCTTCACCTGTTCCAACTAAGAGATTTTTCAAGGGCAGATGAATGATTAAAAGATAATGACGGAGACCTCTTCGCTGTCCAGTTTATCAATGGGTTAATCAATATGCATTTGTGTCCCAGCAACAGCATCTGCAAGCACCCTTCCTCTGAATGAGCCGCATTGGGTGAAGGCATGAGAAGCATCCTGTGCTATATGAAAAGACATAAATAGTGATGGGTGAATAAATTCAGCAGGCGCAAATTTGCGGTGAATTTCCGTGTTTCACCGTCGTCTACTAAATTTGCGAAACTGCAGAAAAAATTTGGCCACGCGTCAGAATAGTCGAGTGTATACAAATTGTTCCTCAACAAAATTATTTGGACGCCCATTGACGTTAATGCATTTGGACAAAATAGGCGCAAGTGGAAAAATCAACATAATTTTGACGCCAATTGACTTCAATGTGTCTCGCAAATTTTCCGTCGTGACGCGAATTTCACAGGAAATTCGCCAATTTTTCTGCAAAACTGGAAAAAATCACCCATTTATGCTGACTGCTTTCTTGGACAGATATCACCATATTTGAAAAATCATCGTTCCCAGGACACAATTTTCAACAGCACCGTTTTTGGGAATTTTAGGGTCAGGGCACACAGGCAGATTAAGGGAGATTAGTCGCCGGCGACAAATCTCCTCTTCTTCGGGGGCGAATAATCTCCACCGAACTGCCTGCCTTCCTGCCGCTTAAAATGTAAATCGCCTGTGGGATGGCACTCGGCGCAATTCGTTTTCCAAAGTCGCCCAAAGTTTCCTCGTGAGGCAATTTCAGGCGACTTCGGAAAAAGGTAATTACTGAAATAAAATTAAAAACCGAAGAAATGGTGGTTACAAAGAATTTTGAAAGCAGGTCTTCCTGTGGAAGTATCTGAAGACCAATCCAATGTCTTAACTTGATCTCTGCTGTTTTAGAGGATCTCTGTCCCTCTCCACACTTGCTAAATATAAAGAAATGTATATAGAGGTCATTCTGAGAGGTTTCTTTGTCTTTCTCTAGACATGCAGTGAGTTGATATAACACCAGTCACTATAGGTTCTTGGCTAGAAGGCAAGACATTCACAGATCCAGGAATACTTTTCTGAAGATACAGTCCAGGTATGTTTTCTTGGCACCCACCAGAGTGACTGTTAGTAGCACAGGCTGAAGAGTTTGTTATTCTGGAGTGATTAAGGTTGCTTGTCCCTCAATATACTGTATCATGTAACAGTGAATACAAATCAGGCTGGTTCAGCTTGGGTGTTTGGGAAACATGGATTCACTGATGCATGAAATATATTTCAGTCAAAGCAGAAGAGACAGATATAACCTGATAGGAGCATGAGAAAGAGGTGAGTTATTACATTCTCTGAAAGTCCTTTGCTGCAGTATATATATCTATTACTTACTTACCCAATTCATAGGAATGTAAATCTTGCCACTGATTCAAGCCGATATCAGTTAAAGGGCAACTGTCCTCTGGCAAACATTGTATAGTAAGCAAGAGATGATACATGCCAATCCATCGGCAGGTTTAAAACACTGATATGGTCGTAAATGACTACTGTCCACTAATATAATAAAGTTAAAATCGTAAAAAATACAAATATACTTAAAATGAAATTGATCTCAAAGGCTCTTTGAATATAATTTATCATTAGTATATTTTCTTAAAAGTAGAAAAATCAAAATAAATGTAACAGGTGGATAGGTCAGGGTCTGCCTTAACCTTCCTTGGGTTACTAAACACTAGGTCCAACTCCCTGCAACTTCTAGTAGGCACAATATAATTAGACTCTTTATCTTCAAGTGGGCCCTGCTTAAGCACACACAGTATTCACTCTTGATCAAATAGCTTTGGGCGCCAGTGGTTCTTTTCAAAAGCCAAACAATTTATTGAATTGGTGGTACACTTCTCAATGGTCAATAACTTCACATATTCATGGTGCATGATCAAATGCTACACTCCATGAACAAGTAGTGGCAGTAGGTCATTTACACAAATGTAGTACTCACGGATACTCTCTGATCCTTTGTTTGTCAGCTTTCTGAATTGAGACGCCATGCCTACCTGTGGTGCACAATCCCTATTAAAGGTAAATCTCACAGCTGGTCTTACGCTCCAAGAATCTCTCTATCCCTGAGCCAAACCACTTGAGTCTCTAATCTGGTGTCTTTGTCACCACAGGGTGCTAACCCTTCACTAAACTCCTCGTTGGAGCCTTAGCTGCTCGCTAACTTTCCTGAACCTATCTGTCACACCTAGGGGCACATTTACTTAGGGTCGAATATCGAGGGTTAATTAACCCTCGATATTCGACCGTCAAAGTAAAATCCTTCGACTTTGAATATTGAAGTCGAAGGATTTACCGCAATTACTTTGATCGAATAATCGAAGGAAAAATCGATAGATCGAACGATTAAACTCTTCGAATCTAACGATTCAAAGGATTTTAATCCATCGATCGAATCAGAAAATTGTTAGAAAGCCTATGGGGACCTTCCCCATAGGCTAACATTGATGTTCGGTAGGTTTTAGGTGGCAAAGTACTTGGTCGAAGTTTTTTTTAAAGAGACAGTACTTCGACTATCGAATGGTCATATAGTTCAAATTAGTTCAAATCGTTCGATTTGAAGTCGAAGTCGTAGTCGTAGTCGACCATTGTTCAAATATCTGCAACCCCATCATACAATGACATTCTTGACTTCAAGCTTGGAATTCAAAAATAAGCACCTGCTTTGAGGACTCTGAGAGCAACATCCAAGGGGTTGGAGTGCAACATGATGCTCACGAGCTACTGGTTGGGGATCACTGCTATATACAAAGCAATGTGAATACAGAATAGGTTTGTAGAGATAGAAGTGGAAGAGATTGTAGACGTTTTTTATAGAGATGGAAATGGGTTCAATCCAAATGAACATCTGTGGGATAAACTGAAACACCAATCCAAGCCAGACCCGATCCCAACATCTATGCCCACCCCTTGCAATTGAGAAGAAGCAATCAACACTTTTCCAACACTACAAACACATTTCCAAGTTCCTTCCAGAGGAGTAGAAGATAAAGGCTGTTTTGGAACCAACTCAAAATTGATACCATTGGACTGAGATGTTGGACAGGCAGATACCCACATCCAAATAAATATTTTTGGCCAAATAGTAGTATATGACAGGCAAAGGGGCTATCCTAGGCAGATTGCAGTCAACCTACATTTAAATATTTCCTTGCAAGTCACTGTAGAAGTTTTTCTAATAAAAATTTTTATAGCGCAGTTTATAATCAGTTACCAAGGTATTTTCCCTGGGAGGATAAGTGCACATTCTCTCCAGTAACGATATTAATTTATTTTACTCTTTTCAGCAACTTGTTAAATCTGTTTATTGAACACAAATCCACCATAAATGTCAAAACTTTCTTGGCTCCTCACAAATTCTATGTTGAACGTTCAATATACTGTATGCAACACATGGCAGATGGAGAAAGGGATACTTTGGTCAAGAACGAGAATCTCTGTGATGTGTATAAGATGCTAACATTTCATTGTCTGCAAGAACAAAGGACACATTAAATTGGTTAATGGGTTTATGACCAGTTTCAGATTTTACAGCATGAGATAAATAAGGGAAATGTAGGGATTATACTGTCCCTTTAAAACGTTCATCTGCATCTCTATAAATGGGAGTCACCTAGAACAACAAACAATTGGAAGTGCAAAATGTGGAAAATTAGGTTCAGACTGGCCTGCAAAAGTACCATCTCCAAGTCGTACTTCTTATTCCCAGTCAAATGCCTATATAATGCTTATAAAATTAAGCACTATCTATAGCTGCTAGACATAAAAGTGGTCTCTGTATGTCAGGATCTCTGGTGGACCCTAGGAAACCCAGTTCAACATTTGCCTTTGAGGACAGGCCTTGACTACACCATCCAAGCACCAGTCCAGCTACTCATGCTCCAACAGTTGCCCCATCTCATGGTGCCATTTGTTGCTCATGCCTTGAGTGAGGCATCATTACTACCAGTATGGGATCTATTATCAAGAATGCTTGGGACATGGGGTTTTGCAGATAAGGGGTCTTTTTTTTTTATTTGAAATCTCCATTGCTTTCTCAATTAGCACTATTGCTCTTTATTGTTGGTTACCCTTAGTAGAATATTGCAGTATCTCTGTTTTCCTTTTCCCTCTTCATGCGTCTCTTAGCCATTCAAGTTTTAATGTGTTCCCATTCCCTTTTAGTTAAATAAATGTATTGAGATTCAAGCTGAGGGAGTCGTGAGTTTATAGGGGAAGAAATATATAGTGAAACCATTCCGTTGCGACTTCATTTCATCTGGCATTTTTCTGGCAAAATTTAAAGAACAAGCAAGACAGCAAATATCAATCCAATGAGCAGCACAGAGAGCAAAACACATTATTGGAACTAATGTGGCAGCTGAAGGGCCCAAACAGCCCATATGAAAGGCAGAACCTTTTATATTATCCACTGTTCAGTTGCCAGTTAGTTACTGTAGATATTTTCTCAGTGGAACATTTCACTTTTTGATTTACCTCTGTAGAGACTTAACAGATTCTGAAAACACGTTAAGGGCTTTTGGCTCAGAAATCGTTAGCGTTTTAAGATGACAGTGATTTATATGATTTAGTACACAGTGTGTTCCTTTCCACTCTGGGCTTTGACAGGGAGAAGATAAATGGAGCTATCTTGTGTAATATCTCCCTGAAAAGAGCATCAAAAAAATACAGAACGTAACAAACTCATTGGGGTTTCCATCTTGATGAAGGATAACAAGATGTTATCATTGTGCTCCACCAATGTTAACCTTTCTCAGAGGGCGATGGTAGAAACATTACCCAGTGAGTGCTGTGCAATCTATCTATCTCATATGTGCCCCCAGAAGAGGCAAGACAAATGTAATGCTGCTTGGCACAACTATACGGAAATGCATGGGGTGTTGTTTGTTAATGACCAATAGTGTGTTTTGCTAGGGGATGAGCAGGAGGATTGGACAGCTAGTACTGGAGAAGCTAAAATGGAGAGGATTGTTACTTATTAATCTTTGAAACACTTACTGAAGGATAATGGATGTAGTCCAATGTTTGGGTTGAGAGGCTCCAGTGAAGAGTGTGTAGATAATGAGGGCTATTTAGTATCTCAGTTGAAATATAAAGAACTTCCCAATGTAAGACAACAATGTCTCACCAGTACTATGTGGGGTCTGGGTACACATACCCCAGACCTACAGCTCAAGGTGGAGGTATCCAACCAAACAGCAAAAGGCAGGCACTCACAGATTCCACAGACAGGCTTGAAAAACAACTTAAAACTTTATTTCAGGCCAAAAGTAGATTAATACATAGCTCCCCAAGGAGGTTGAGTGTAATCCACCAGCATTGGAACTCAAGTGCATAAACTCATCCTGAAAGTCCGATAAGGAGATGACTTCTAATCGCTGTTGTTGTTGTTGTGATTAAAGAGCTGCTGCATTTATCACCTGTCCACCGTATTCATCTTCTTCCAGCTGTCAGATGGTGGATATACCAACTGTTTCTCAGTATAATATGGCCATTGTCCTACAATATTTCCTGAAGGAGCATCTATGATTCTGATATATATATGGCAACTTTCTGCCCTTAAAATGGCCATAACTGTTGTACAGCCAAGGCAATTGTTTATTATCCACTACAATAAAAAGAAATGTTGTTGGGTTTTTTTGCTATTAGTCAATGTGACATATGGATATATCAATTGTTTGAATGTGGTTACATTTTATTTGAATCTTTACCAATCTGTCTTATAATATACATGTGTAATATATACATTTCTCCACCATTGGGTAGTAGAGTTTCACATGCTGATTTATCTAGAATTCAATTAGCTGCCTAGTGCACGTTTCCCGGCTATCCACAATGCCCCGAGCAGATAAAGAGCTCAGGCAACACAGAAAATTCCCAGGTGGTAGATTAATCTCTATGAACCTCAGAGCTGAGAGTGCTATAACATAGCTTGGCTTGATATGAGAGATAAAAGGAAGGAAGTTCAATATTTTATTTATGTCTTTAACAAATAAGAAATGTTAGCACTAGAAATAAAGTCAACGTTAAACCGTAGTTTGTGAAACACCAGTTATGAAACATGACATCTGTCAAAAGTGTGAAATTGAGATGTTGTATCTATTAAACAAAGACAGTCGTGCATGCAATAGGTTTAAATAGGGAGCGAGCTGTAAGCAGGGGTGCTTCGACAATCAGGTGAGTTGAGGCTGTCGCCTCAGGCGGCAGCGCCCCACTAGGTACCAGGGGCAGCAAAAATGCTGCTCCTGGTACTTTAAGAGCGAATTTCCGGGGGAGAGGGGGCAGCAGCAGTAGGCGGCGGAGGGGCCAGGATCACCCCCGGCTGTAAGGTGCCCTAAAGCAGCTTATCTGGTGTCTAAAGGCACTGTATGCTGACACCACTGTATATGGGACATTTCTGCAAATTATGTTGTTCTATCTTTTTGTTCCAAAAGTATTTTGCCTGGTAGGTCATTTTTTGCTCATTGTTCCATTTCAAATGTTTACAGAAAGGACCAAATGTGTGCAAATAATGATCAAGTAGATATCGACATACTGTAGCATGGTCTCTTCTCTCATTGCCATAAACGCAAGAATGTGTTTTTTTGGGGGGTAAAAGCTACATCTTTGTAACATATTATGCATTGTTGACCCCCTATCCTGGGGAAAAAAATTCTATATACAGTATTTACTTTGACCCTGGACACAAGTAGTAGAGCACTCAGGGGCACAAAAACACTGGAAGATTTTAACTTTATTTTAACCTGCCTGTTAGTTGATCCAGAGGAAGGCAAAAAAAGAAAACATTTAAAGTAGCTCCAATTTGCCTCAGACAGGGGAAAAAAAATCTTTCCTGTCTCCAAGATGGCAATCAGACTAGTCCGTGGATCAACTTGATCCAGGGCCCCTAACTTGTCTCATTGACCCTGCAATTAAGGTATCATTAGGGTCAGGAGAGGGGACACATTTGTACCTCCTCGGCCCCTTATGAATACAGTGCTGCCAAATGTAGGTATCACTGTATTCATCAACGGAACACAGTCCTCTACACTCAATTGTGAAGGGCAAGGACTTGTGGAAATTCACAGACAACGCAATATGTAAAATAACATGACAGATTGCACCAAATTTTTTGCGTTTTGCACCCAGCCCTGCACTTTGACCCCATAAAGTTCCCCTGGTTTTTGGGAGCACCTGGCCTGCCACCTGCTGAAAAAATTTGAGCATGCACCAATTGGGAAATATAGGGGGGTGGTGAGGGTACATGACTATGGCAACCCAGCAATATCTTTTGTGCTTCTGTATAACCCAAGGCCACCCCAGTCCTTTAGCATTAAAGATTTGTGCCCTGAAACAGTCCCCAGTAGCTCCCCATCTTCTTTTCTAGTAGTCCCAGAACCTGCTCTGGGCTGCTGTCGCTTACTGAGCTTAAGGACTGAAACACAATGCCCTGTATATATACAATATTAAATTAACAATGTTATAAATAAATAAAGTAATTTATTTTGAAACATGTGCAGCATAGAAGCAGAACTGATTAATAATCAGACTTGTAGAATCGGGTTATATGTAGCAACGCACCGAATCCTCTATTTTGGAACCCCCGAATCCCCCGAATCCTTTGCGAAAGATTCGGTCGAATACCAAACTGAATCTGAATCCTAATTTTCATATGCAAAGTAGGGTGGGATGGGGAAAACATTTTTTACTTCCTTGTTTTGTGACAAAAAGTCACTCGATTCCGATTCAGTTCGGCCGAGCAGAAGGATTCAGTCAAATCCAAATCCTGCTAAAAAGGCAGAATTTTGAACTGAATCCTGGATTTGGTGCATCCCTAGTTCTATGACAGATAAGAGTCTGATTAAAAAATCACTTTCTGATAATGTTTCATGATTTCTGTCAATCTCTAAGTTTCTCGACAACAACCCACTGAGCATGTGCAGTGCCACTGACACTCAATAAATGGCCTAACAAGATGGGGAACTACTGTAAACTGGCTCGAAGGCCTAAATCTTAACTCTAATTGGTCTTCTCAACCTCTGTGATTGAATCAAGCCTATCAGGTTCACATGCAGTCCATCTGTATCGAAAATCTGTTTACTATTTTTCCTCCAATATTTTTTTCCTTTAAAAATGTCATCAGTTTCACATGGTATAAAAATGCAGCAAATACATTTTCTTACCATCGATCGGAGGAGTAATGGTAGATCGAATAAAATGAATGACCTGCATCTTGATCTTTTGATGGAACTGTTCAATAATTTGTTCATAGCAACCAATCAATATACAAAATGAAAAACAATCCAAATGGACCTTTATCTTTGTCATTCAGGAAGACTAGACAACAGATGGGTTAGCAATGCTCCAAATTCTCAAGTCTTAATCTGACCCATCAAAGGGAAATTGATGGATGTACAGAATGTAAAATCCTAAAAATTAAAATAATTCACTGCAAGTTGTAATAAATTCCATGCATCAGTCCATAAATATAATGATGTTACTTTTCTGACGGATTAGAGGCATGAGAACTTATAATTATAATTAACTATGCTTTTCACTGTTGCCTCCTTCATACATATACAGTGTATTGATAAGGCAAGTGCAAATCAGTTCCTTGTATTCTCCTTCTTGTTTCAGGAGTACTCTAGAACTTACTATAATCCAATAAATAGTCCATGTGAAGACCAAGTATTGCAATGGCAGGAGGTTGTTAAAGGAGAACTAAACCCTAAAAATGAATATGGCTAAAAATGCCATATTTTATATACTGAACTTATTGCACCAGCCTTAAGTTTTAGCTTCTCAATAGCAGCAATGATCCAGGACTTCAAACTTGTCACAGGGGGTCACCATCTTGGAAAGTGTCTGTGACACTCACATGCTCAGTGGGCTCTGAGCAGCTGTTGAGAAGCTAATCTTAGGGCTCGTCACTAATTATCCAGCAGAAAATGAGGTTGGTCTGTAATATAAGCAGATGATACAGGGCTGATTATTAAATTCTGATGCTAATTGCACTGGTTTATGTCCTGCCATATAGTAATTATCTGTATTAATTACTAATCAGCCTTATAATACACAAAAGCCATGAATATCTTGTAAAATATATCCTTATAAACGGTGAGTAGTGATGTCATCAGTTATAAACGGTGAGTAGTGATGTAATTTCTGTCACATGACTCACTAAAATTTGTGTATTATAATTAATAAAGTACCCCCAGTTGTAAAATATGAGGATATTATAAGTTACCTCGGAGTTCCATGACCTGTATAAAAACACTCGGCCTTCGGCCTCGTGTTTTTATATGGTCATGAAACTCCTCGGTAACTTATAATATCCTTATATTTTACAAGAGGGGGTACTTTATTCACTATATATTGTGACATTTCTATTCTATGTGTACTGTATATTGTGAGTGGGCCCCTAAGCTCAGTAAGTGACAGCAGCAAAGAGCATGTGCAGTGAATCAGCAGAAAAGAAGATGGGGAGCTACTGGGGCATCTTTGGAGACACAGATCTTTACTGCTAAAGGGCTATGAGTGCCTTGGGCTGGTACGGAAGCATAAAACATAATGTACAACATTTCTAGCTACTTCTTTAGTTACTCTTTACTTCTCCTTTAAAGGGCACACAAGTACTAAGAAGGAAGTAAAACGTCTTAGCACTGTATTCATTGATATTCAGACCTACTGAAGGATCTCAAATTCAATTTTGCTCTCAGAAAGGTTGAAGAGTTTCAGGCAGCATGCAGAATATGCAAGATTGCCACCTATTTAATTGGTTTGGGCACTCCACTAGTTCCAATGCATGAATAAGCATGCAGCTCCATTTCCTTGGGAGCAGAATCAATTAACACCCTCCCCGTGCACTCTCCACAGTACGGAATACAATAACAAGCTCTTATTTGTATTACATGGCTGTTAACCTTTTCTTTGTCTGCTTCTACACCATCCAGTCCCATTAACTCTTCATTTCCAAAGGGCCTGCAAACACATTCATATTCCATTCTGTCCCATCCTGCCACAAGCTGGCCTTTACCCTAAATTGTGTCTTACTAAATACAATAAAGGCGAAAGATTCTTTGGCTCCTGTCCATACATCCACACATTGCCTTCACACATAAATTAGGGCATAATAGCATTTGGACAAGCATGATTACATGCTTAACATTTAGGGACCAGACATCATTTTCTGCTAATCCAGCCACTTCTTTTACTTGCATCTCAGCTGTAACTGACATAAACATGAAATTGTGCAAGAATTCAGTTTTTTTTCAGTAGATTACACATTTTATGCACATATAAGTCCTAATCTTATTCAAATATACTGTAGGTCATTTACTGTGGGTATGTTCTTACATGGGTATTTGGACAGATTTTTGGCAATCCCTGGGTGAATCAGGGGTAGCCCAAAAAAGTATTGTTAAAGGGCCCAAAACAGTCCCATCCGAGTAACATTGCAATTGCCTGATATTTGTTCTTACCTTTGACTGTCAGGTAATAGAGTCCTATGCAACATGGCACTTAAAGAACTTAAAACAGGCAGTTGTGCCATTAATCAATATATAATAACATATAGATATATATAGGCCTACATTCTAAGTGGAATTTTTGAACCTTATCAATGTTGCATAATTCAGCCCCTTGGGACCCAACCACAGAACACTTCTGTGGGACTTTGACACAGGCACTTTGCACCATATTCCAAGTACAGTGAGGTGGGTACAAGTAGTCCTGTAATCTATACCTGTATAGGGTTCCCCAAGCTCTCCTATCATTTAGACACCCATATATCACCACCCCACTCTGCAGCACTATATTCATGGGTACCAGAATGGCAGGGAAAGAGCAGCACCCAGGGTGCAAAGTACTAAATACATGGCACTTTGTACCCTTTTTTTCTTGCCCTTCATTATGTAAATGAGGCCCTATTTAAGCAGACATTACAAGTAGCAAAGTCTACAATGAATGTATGAAATATTCTAATCATTTCAATCTTTCTGATCATACTTCTGCGATGAACAGTGAGTATGAGATAGGGGTACATGGAGGAACACAGTAATGCTAAGCACTGGGGTGCAGTACATATCCAAACAGAGTCTAATAATAATTAACTGAGAATAATGATGATAATGATGCACCATTTCCAATGTACTGCCAATGCGGGACATGGTAATACATTTGCGCTAAATGCCTAGATATTGTTTGCTCCAGGTTCCATCTGAGTGACTGCCTCCTTGTTGATTCAGTGTGAAAACTAATAGAACTAATTGTGCAATAGTAATTCTACAGAAGACCGAGTTGGTAACACAGGGTTTTTGGTGAGTAATCCTGCAGGCAAAACATGAAGATCACCATGGCCAGTTTGCTACCTTCCGGTTGTTCACTCTTCATGGTGAAATTAACATGTTCCTGTTTGACCAGATAAAAAAAGGACAGTTGTAGTAACCCATAGCACCTAATAAACAAGTGGCATTTAATGGTTGTTTTGATCCCCATAAAATTCCCCATAAAGGCCTTCAATTATTTCCAGGATAAACTCCACCCAGTCATCATTCCTGTTGACCAAGCTACACCTTCCGCCACACATTGTAATTAAGACAATTAAAACTTGCCCCAGAAGTTCGCTGGGAGGACTGAAAATAAAACCCAAAGGGCAGTAATGATGACTGATGAGAAACTACTGAGGGCATTGTACATGCTATCCTTCCAACAGTTGCCAGGAGTTAAAACAGGACCATCTTTTTTTAATGAAGTCTGAGAAGTGCTTCATTCAAAAGTGAAAAAGCGCACAAAAAAAGAATACAGGTAGACTCGCCTTGTAAAAGTCCCATGTCACCTGGCCAGAAGGCCCACGATGAGCAAGAGTCTTCAGACCCACCTTCGTCCAAAGATCAGGATGGGTCATTTTATCCCCACCCCCAGCCAGAACGCAACAAGGAGAAAGGGTCTTCAAACCCTCTTCACTTACATGTCTAGGTTTCTCTTTATCCACCACATTCCAGCCAGAAGGCTTACAAGGGTAGAAGAGAACATGAAGACCTGGCCAGAAGGCCCACGATGAGCAAGAGTCTTCAGACCCACCTTCGTCCAAAGATCAGGATGGGTCATTTTATCCCCACCCCCAGCCAGAACACAACAAGGAGAAAGGGTCTTCAAACCCTCTTCACTTACATGTCTAGGTTTCCCTTTATCCACCACATTCCAGCCAGAAGGCTTACAAGGGTAGAAGAGAACATGAAGACCTCTGAAGAGGTCTTAAAACACATGCACCCTTTGTGGGGCCGGGTTCAGGGCTTATTTGTACAATTTCTTTTGTCTAGTTGATAGGCTCCCTATCGGTTTAGAGAGTCTAAACAGATAGACGGTTACTTATTATATTGAAAATTGTTTTTGGAACCCCAGGATGACAAGTTACCCTGAAACGTGATTAATTGTTGGAGGTTCTTTCCTTCTCAGCCATCTGCAGTGGGACACCAGTAATGACTTATCTACTGCTTAACGTCTGCCCTTCTCCTGCTTCCCAGTGATAATGAAAGCAAAGCATATGCTGTTTAGGGTCTCCCTGGGTCTCCAGTGAAGGAATACACAGCCTGAAGTTGTTGTCATAACAACTATAGGGCTATTTGTGGCAGTTCATAAAATTATTATCTGAAATTCCATTGCTTTATTAAACAAATTAGACAACTGGGTGTTCAACATGTTAATTACATGCAGTAGATTCCTACATAGATGTGCAGAAATGTGCATGAATATATAGAAGTGGATCTGCCATATTGCTTGCTATGGAAGAAACCTTCAACCTTCGACATGAATTCAGTTGTGCTCTTATTTTAGATAAGAAAATATAAATTTGTGTGAAACTGTATTTTCTGTACTTTAATGTAAAGGAAAATAAATTAGATTTATTTCCATCTTGAATATGAGCCAGTTGCATTATTTTTGAGCCCTTTCACTTAAAAAGGGCCTTCTCTTATCTAATGAAAACATTTGGCAAACATTTGCAATCAAATTCATCGTGCCCACACTCATCTCCAAATAATCTGTCCAGGTAAATGTCTTATTTCTTCTTAATAGGATCCCAGGTGGACTGAAACATTGGACATAAGTGGTATGTGAAATAAAGAGATTTTGCTGTTTTTAATCCAGTGCTGGTCCTTCTCAAACCCCGTTGCCTAGTATTAAAGCACTCCCAACCAGTGTGAAACCCCCAACCATATAGGGTCATTCCCTTAGTTTGGAGAACTTGCGAATGTCTATAAGAGCTTTCTAAACATGTCAAAAATCGCAAATTGTGAATATTTATGTTCACACTCTGGGGCACATTTACTAAGCTCAAGTGAACGATTAGAATGAAAAAAACTTCGAATTTCGAAGTTTTTTTTTGGCTACTTCGGCCATCGAATTGGCTACTTCGACCTTCGACTACGACTTCAAATCGAATGGTTCGAACTAAAAATCGTTCGACTATTCGACCATTCGATAGTCGAAGTACTGTCTATTCGACTACCTACCTCGCCACCTAAAACCTACCGAGCACCAATGTTAGCCTATGGGGACCTTCCCCATAAGCTTTCTAACCAATTTCTGATTGAAGGAAAATCGTTCGATTGATGGATTAAAATCCTTCGAATTGTTCGATTCGAAGGATATAATCGTTCGATCGAATGATTTTTCCTTTGATCGTTCGATCGAAGGAAATGCGGTAAATCCTTCGACTTCGATAGAAGTCGAAGAGTTTTACTTCAATGGTCGAATATCGAGGGTTAATTAACCCTCGATATTCGACCCATAGTAAATGTGCCCCTCTGTGTTTCAATTATGCCACAACTTTGGTGGCGGAGAAAATATTTGCAAAACAGTTTTGCAAATTACGAATTTAAGTTACTGTCAATAGAGTCCTGCGCGGGTCCTTTTTTGGAACCCGTACCGACGAGAACCTGCAATCCGCAACCCGGACCTGCATTCTTAACCGCTTGGACCCGCTACCCGCTGACCATCAAGAATCAGGAAGTGCTGTCGGAAGTGACATCATCAGAAGTAGGCGTGATCAGAAAAAAGGGAGTAAAACCGGAAGTGCTGTCAATGTAAATCGGAAGTGACATCATCAGAAGTAGAAGTGATCAGAAAAAAAGAGTAAAAATCACTATTGAGAAGACCCGCGCCCCGACCCGCGACTAGCAAACCCGCAGAACCGCCAACCCGCATCTATACCTGCACCCGGAACTTCTACCCGCAACCCGCAGGGTACTACAGGTTTTTGCGCTGCAAGACTCTAACTGTCAACACTATTTTCACGCACAACAACCTGGCACAGTAGGCGCACTCACGCAGTCTCATTTGCTAAAATGTATTCACAATGCGAATTTGCAAAAAACAGAAAGACTGGCAGAGCAGTGCCATATATTAGCGTTCAGGATAAAAACATGGGCAATACAACCATTTGCAATAAAAATTTGCGCTGCGCGAACTTTATAAATGATCCCCAGTGTGACTGTTACCCAATATTATGTAGTCAAATACAAGAGCCCTCTGCACTCAACCCATTATCAATATATTTAAGACAGCGACATTTTGTGCATACTGCTACTAAAAAATGCCTTACCCTTTAAACAAAACAGGGATTGTTTGTCCATATATTGCAATATATTTAAGTTGGCCAACTACGTCAAAGTCATCCCATATCTGGCCAGTCCTATGCTCAATTTTATCTGATTCATTAAGAATTCTATTGCTTCATTATACATTTTACAAAGGGACTTGGTTTTACCTGCAACTTAACTTGCTGCTTTCAAAGTAAACCTCCATACTTGGCTGCCCTTTTATTAGACACCAGTGGGATCACCCGACTATAGCTGGGAAGGGTGGGAGCTACAACATGGAGCTGGTCACTGCTCCTGTATAAACTATAACAAACAAGGGAAAGTTGTGCTCACCACTATTTTTTAAAACCATTAGGCGGGGGTGCAATGAGGCTGTGACCACAAAATACATATAGTCAAATACAAGAGTCCTCTGCACGCACAAAATGTCTCTGTCTTAAATATATTGATAATGGGTTGAGTGCAGAGGAATCTTGTATTTGTCTATATGTATTTTGTGGTCACAGCCTCATTGCACCCCCGCCTAATGGTTTTAAAAAATAGTGGTGAGCACAACTTTCCCTTGTTTGTTATACCCAATATTATGTACCCAGAATTAGATTTTCTTGCCCTATATAGTTTTCTGTCAGGTAAGTAACATTTTTATACTATTGAGTTGAGCAGTGTATATGTCCTTCTAATGGCAGATCTGCTGCAAAAATAATCTGCATGTTCCTGTATGAATGTCAGTAGCCCAGATAATGACAACATAAGTTGTTTACAAGGCTGTAACTTTTCTTCTGAATCTGTGCTCTTTGGAAGCAATGTATCTACCGGTAAGTACAATATATGTTTTCTCTGTGTATGCACAGCCTCCATAACCAGCATTTAATGACCTTCTATTTCGGAGATGGTAGAATGAGCCTTTCTGTTTCCATGCAAGCAGATTCTTTGGCTTGGTGTCCTTGAGCAACATATCATATCTGTACCATACAGCATCATCTAACACTATCATAATGCTTTTTACCTTTAATGATGCACACATACATTAGTTATTTTTTTGTACAACTATGGACAAACTGCTATGTCTATAACAAACCATTATTGCTCTCAGTCTCATTAATCAAAAACCCTGGACTGTTAGGGTTTGAACCCCTTCTGGCTTCTTGTAATGGAATTATGACCCTATATAAGGGCTACAGATGGATGGTTTAGCAGGCTGAACCATTTACACCTATATTTAAAACAGGGAATAAAACTATAAAAGTATACATTTATCTCTTAATATTTCCCTTTGTGGGTGGGAGTGGCAGGGTAGGTAAGTGAGTGCCCCAGTATGGAGGAGGCTGAAGTCATGATTCTTCTAATAAGGAAACCTCATCCAAAGACTCCAATGAAACAGTGGACAAGATTCTTGCAGGGCTTTCACCTGTAGATGTACCGGATTCAATAAGAAAAGCCTTTATCTTAACTAGCAAGTATAAGGTGCCTTTAATATATGACTTTAATATATCTCACCATAGTGTTTGCTAATATGAACGGAACATAAGTGAGTAATGTGGGTCAGGCTCATGCCAGAGGGGAAAAAAAGAATCCCATAAGTCTTGTATCTCTTTCAAGAAAATGTATTTTATGTCTGTTTATCTGCTCAGAGCCTCAGTAGCTTCAGTAGCTCTTTGGTTGAACTACCAATTAAACTAAATGCAAACACTGTTGGCTTTCCCAGGGAGGAGGGATATCATGTAAGAAACTAATGTATATGAACTCTGAATTGAGTAAAAGTATCTAATGTATAATGTATATGATCCCGAATTGCCGGCAATTTAGATTCCAGCGGGATGGCACTCAGATCGCTTTGTTTTCTGAAGTCGCCAAAAGTTTCCTCTTGAGGCAACTTCGGGCGACTTCGGAAAACGAAGCACTCTGAGTGCCAACCCGCAAAAAAAATACACATTTTATATACTTAAAGTTAAAGGGTATGTAAACTAATCATAAAAAGGTAATTTTTCAATTTAACTTTGAAATTTCTAAAAATTTCTTGTATGGGATCAGTGGGTTAAATATGATTTAAAACCAAGTACTGCCACCTCTTCTTTTTTGCCTTGCATGGTTGGATGTAAGAAAATAAATCAATTTCCCTTTACTAAGATAAAATCCTTTTTTTTATTTTTAGATTTTGTTTGCAAGGGTAGATTGAATCAGGGAAAGTCAAAGAGAAACTGGGAGCGTTCATTTAACCTGAAGTTCTGCTAAAGTGCACTCGGGCAGCTCCAGCAGAGAGGAAAAATACGGTCACAGCGCTGGAAGAAAATTTGAAATGTGAATGATATTTTAAATGTCAAATTTCTAAGGTCTTAACATGTCTGACCAGTAATAAGTCAAGCAAAGTGATGTATTTATGGTCAGTGCCCTTTTATTTCTGGATCATGGTAAAGTGCACTTGGGTTTGCAAACATAGACATGGATACAGGTGGGCCACACAGGTCTCTGAATGTGTAGATAAATTCTGAACAAAATACATTTTTTTAAACAATTATATATGTATTCAGTATTTTTCATTTTTTGATAAAGCATGAAACCCAAAACCTTCTAATATGTCATTTAAAGAGGAGCTTTTTCATAGGACCAATCCTATTCAGGATGAGCTGGGCACGGAAAAGAGCAATATTGTCTAGTCCATAGCAAAACAGAATGAGCATGGTTGTGCCCATGAATTAAACCGTACACATGTAAAGAACACAAGGAATGGCATGTTAAATTAACAAACGACACTATAGCAATTCTAATAATGGTCCAGATTCAATTTAGTAAGAAAAAGGTTTTCATGTGATAAACTTTTTTCTCACTGCTTTGAATCTGGCCCAATATATCATATAGACCTGTCTGTTTATCTGCAGAATTCTTCACAGATGTGACCCTTCAAGAGACCTTAATAATTCCAAGCTTGTCCAGGGGCTTCATAGGCTGCTTTGTATGACATCATATTATTTTTACTAAAATAACCTCCAAATCGTGTGTATTGGATTACTGACGCTGAGAAAAGTACCTGGTAGTCCAGTGGACGCCCACCGCGTCCTCTTCCCCGTGCGTCAAACTGAGCCTTGAGCCACTTCTGGGTTTGACACGATTTCTGGGTCTGATGTCATCATGGCTGGTGTGAAATTCAAATATTTAATGGCACCATGTACCTTTTCAAGTTGCCCAACGTAAAGGTCTATCTCCTAAATTTGCCTAACTGTTACCGACCTTGCCTGTCCTTAGACTATGCGTCTTGTTTCCCGTTTTACTACTTCAAGCTCAGTTCCCTAGTTTGCTCAGAACCCGCTCCTTGGGCTTCTCACATTAAGACCTGGCGGGATCCGAGTACCGGAGGGCTCCTCCCAAAGCCAAAGGCGGCTGTTATAGGTTGAAAAGCGAGCCGTGATCGGGTTGGGATACCCTGCATTACAGACATTAAAAAGCAATTGGACACAACCTTAAACCATAGGTTCCCATACAGTGGGGTGCAACCTAAAATTTTATTAGAAATTTAAATTATATTTTTCCCTGGAGCTATAGCAGGGGGACTGTAACTATTAAGTCTACATATATCTGATCTAAATAGCACCAGATCAAATGGACAATGAACAGAAGAAGTCTACTTCTATTGGTTAACGTGACTTTATATTGTCTAAGGGTTTGGTAAATTCCAATACAATGACAGCTGACAGATTTGTGCATTTCTGCATTAGTCATTCTGATTCAAGAAAATATCGGGTCCTAGGTTTGATCAAAGCATTATCTGCAAGGAGTGCGTAGGTTCTCCTGACTGTCTTTGGTTTCCTCCCACAATCCAGAAACTTAGAGATGGGTTAATTGGCTCCCGATAAAATTGACTCTGGTATGTGTGACTGTGGTAGAGACCCTAGATCGCAAACTCACGGGGTCTGATGTGAGTGGAGGATAGCAACCGATGGACAATAAACTTAAGAAGTCTACTTCTAGTGGTCAATGTGACTTTATAATGTCTATGGGTTTGGTGATTCCAATGCAATAACTGCTGACTGATTAGTGCTATCCTACATTAGTTACTTTCAAGCAAATATCAGGTTGTAGGTTTGATCCTGGCTTGAGAATTATCTGCAAGGAGTTTCTAAGTTCTCCCCTGAATTACTTTGATAACGTAGAGATAGGTTAATTGGCTTGAGACCTTAGAGACTTCCTAAATAAAATACAAAACTGCTAAATGACCATCAGTACATCAGTAAGTGAGCTTTAAGCTAGCATTGCCTTGTGATTGTGTTATTGTGTTGGCTTTAATTCCTCACATTTTTATGCAATCTTTTTGTTCAACCCACTGAATTAAAGCTGAAAGTCTGCAGTTCAACTGCATCTGATATGTTTCATTTAAAATTCATTGTGGTAATGTACAGAACCAAAATTAGAAAACAGGTGTTTCTGTCCAAATATTTATGGACCTAACTGTACATGTTTATGAAGATTCTCATTTATCCAGGTCATGTTATACAGTATCTAGTAGGATTAAGTCAAAGGCAACTGGTGGTGAGTGGTTTTACCAGGGCCATCATCAGGGGGGCACAGGGGGGATTCTAAAGTGGGTGTATACTAAAATCCTTCTTTACCGTGTTTATCTATACATTTTCACGAAAAACTCTAGATAAAATAGTAAAAAAATCTGAATTTTGACACCTAAAAAACTCCATCTTTTTTGAATTATTGCCCTAAAACCACAAGTTATTATGATTACTGCACGCAAACCCAACACAGATCATGATATCTTCCACTTGCAAATGGGACATCTGCCATTGACTTCTACATGACCTCGGCAGGTTTGAGATGGAGAACTTTATTATGTGGACTTTTAGCAGTCTCAGGGTTTAATACATCTTGAAAAATTCAAGTTTTTTTTCCTAAGAAAAAATGTTGTTTTTCCCTTTTAAAAGTCTGAACAGAAAAAAATCAAACATTAATAAATAACCCCCTAAATGTCCAGTTGCCTTTGACATAATTCTACTAGATACACTTATCTACACGCTAACATGGATAAGGTCATAGGTTAAAGAAAATGTAATGATGGGAATTATTATTTTGGTCAGCCCTATTAACATCAAAAGGCATCTGTTAGCTTGGCCTCCAATAAACAGATTTTTCCTTAAGGATTTCATGCTCCTGGTAACTAAATCAATAGGGCTTATATTTTCCCAGGGGAGAGCTCAGCCTGCTTCCATCTTATCAAAAGCATCTCTGAATTATTTATAACAAAGGAATAAACCTTCCAGTTCCACCGCCCTACTGCCCACTTGTTTAATGACCCCTGAAAATTCTCAGTCTACATGTTGATCTGATCAGAGTTAATGGCAGAAGTTCTTGTGGTATAAGCAATCTTAGAATAATATTTAACCAGATATATATATATATATATTTAGGCACAATGTCAAAGGAAGGAGACATCATCAATGTACCCAAAGGTGATAATTCAACCAGACTTTGAGTTTCAGAGTTACTTTACAAGACCAGAAGTTTTCAAAATTGGACTAGTACTAGATCAAGGATGAGGGACTCAAAAGTCACAATGGAGAACAGCTGGTCATAAAAACACTGATTTTGTACTAAAATGTCTTTATTTTGACCCCTGCCACCTGCTACCAAGTCCTGATCATGCCCATTTATCACTGCCTTGGGCTCAACAAAGATTTGGTCAATGATTGTAGATCAATGTACATATTTTATGCTACCTTGAAGGTAGAGAGCATTGACAGTTTGGGAATCTGACATTTACTCATCCTTTCTGGCATGCTAATCTGGTGTAAATTGGTGGGTAGAGAGCAGCCTTTTGCTAAAACTATTCCAGTATACACCTCTTTGTTTAGGTCAGATTTGTCACGCAGCAAAATACTAGCCACGATTAAAGACACCGTTCTGTAAACACAGATAATTTTACATGTTATGCCGTGGTGTTAAAGCGACAACGTGAATTGTACTTTTTATACACAGCTTTATAAATATGCCAAGGCAGCTCTTTCATGAGAATGTGCAGTGAAACATCTGTTCCACTCTGACATAGATGAAGGGTATAACGGATCTGTCACAACATGGCCATATCAGAGAGTCACTGCTGCTCAGTATCCCAATTACATAATTGGCTCGGACTCCGGGCGAAAAAAAAAGTCAGGTCACTGTGAGGTTAAAGAAATCAAACACATTGATCTGTAATGCATTCCAGCCTATAGAAAGGGTCTGTGCTATATCTATGTGTATTGGACTGTGCCATTGAGAGAACGTACACATAATAAAAATGCTCAATACAATCAGAAATCTCAAGACATAAAGAAGTGCTGGGCAAATGGCTTCCATTATTTCTGGATACCTGGAGCACACCCTAGCTTATTACTTTTCATAATCCTCCTATTGTGTTAGAAGAAACTAGTAGGATGTGCATGGCCTGATATCACCAAAGTAGAAGTAACAACAATTGCTAATACCATGATACTGTATATATTGGAACAGAAGGAAAAGGTGAACCCGATATAATTGCCCAAACTGGGGGGCTTGCCCCTCTGGTAAGGCCTGGAATAGTGGCGGGGTTTCAGGGAACTCAGCCTGAAAGCTTATTTGGGAAGATAGGCTATTGCCGAGAGCCAACCTGAAGGTCAACCAACCAGTGAGATTTAGGAATACATGTATATACTATGAGAGTTATTCTTGGATTCTTGATACATCAATGATCCTTCAATCTATCTGTAACATTTTTAGGAACTAAAGGGGTCCCTGTCGAAAGGTTAGACCTCTAAGGAGGGGTAAAACCAAAAAAAGTTCCCTGCCACAGGTAATCCCCTGTACAGTTCTACAGGAACATTTAACTGTACTCACCTAATAAATCTCTGTCAGGCTTACCGTCTGATCCAACGAAGAAGGAGCAGGAACTTGTAGAACACTAACCCACAAGCGCCTCGCACAACACTAACCCACCTGGAGTGGAACAGGGAGAAGTGAAGTGACGAGTAGCCAATGAGACTAACCGAAGCGAAGTACAGAGGGTTCAGGCAGAAGCGAAGTCAGACAGGCCGAGGTCGGGGCAGGCAGCGAAGAGTCGTAAACGAGGTCAGGCAAGAAGATCAGGGCAGGCGGCAATAAACAATCCGGGAACAAGCTGAGGTCAAACACAGAAGATCAGTAGAATACAATGCTAGGGTTTCAGTCAAATAACCTAATAACCAGGCAAGGAGTCACAGTACTGGTTAGGATTAAATAGAGCTTATTTGGCGCCAAACTGGCGTCATCACGCTGGCGTCGCACAGCTGACGTCAGTGCGTCCGTCATCGGCGTCCGTCGCTGACGCCCCTGCGTCGGCGACCGTCGCCGGCGCCTTCGCGCCGGCGTCCGTCGCCGGCGTCCAACGCTGCGCGCTGACGCGCATCGGTTCCCCGATGAGCGTGCCTGCGCCTGCGCCGGAAGGAACGTGGAAGCGGATCCTTACAATCTCTATATCAACAATACGATTTAATAATTTCTTTAAAGAAGGTCACCCACAGTTCTATGATCGTTCATGAAATTGCTAAATAAAAAAGGTATTTATCCAGATAAACGGCTGAGCGCACATGACCCTTAAAGGGTATTATGGGATTCCATTTTCCTTGTTAGTGTTTATGGAACAATATTTCTGCTCACTTACTCCTAGACTGTTGCATCATTTATACTCCTTGAACGGTAATATTTGGTTTAGGGCAAAACACACTCCGAGAACATAAAGTGCTGACAGAGAGCTTTGTTCTCGGCTTATGCACTTGCACAGGCTGGAGGCTGGGAGGCAAAACAGAGAGGGTGTCCCGGATTCTTTCTTGAGTAGCTCCCAATTCCCTTGGTAGACAGGTCAGAACCAGGTTCTGCTATAAAAAAAAAGGATGAGCTAAAAATAGTGTGTTGCTTTATTTGTCAGTCCTGCACAATGAGGAGACAAATACAAACTGATAATATATGTATGGAATCTATCTTCTAGGAAGTTCTGGAATATGACCCCTCCTTAAATTATGCTCATGTTAATTATCCATATTATCCAGTATCCAACTACACAGTTTCCATCAGACAAATCTATAGTAAATGCATTTATCATAAATCCTATACGAACATATCAAGGGAATATATAGGCCATATTGGTCAGTTCCTGTAGCCTATCTACTTATCCTGTGGATAAAAAACAATTTAACTGCAATGCCGCATTTAGGCCCTTTGGGGCCACACAGTCTAATTCATATGTCCAAAAAGCCTCCCTCTGGAGCAACATACGCTGCATATTCCCCCCTCTTGGGGTATCCAGGATAGGGGTCTTGAGCCATGTTAGACTAGATACAGATGTATATATTATTCTATATTTTTATTGCACATTGCACTTTGTATACACAGGATTCACAATACTTTACTGGTTTTCGTCTTTTAAAATTTTACATGATATTACAACTGTATCTTAATCACCTTTGATAATTAGTAATAACTAGTGTGGATTTTATACGTCTTTGTATAGCTTTTAAAATATTTGAAATATTTAAATTGCGCTGACCACTTTGATCAGGTGATGTCACTTCCCTAATTGGTTATTCACCATTGGCTATTTAAACTTGTTGTAATGAGAGGTGTGGTTGCCTTGAGAAAGGTTCCTGAGAGGACCGAAACGTCACGTTGGATACATATGCACATGTGAATATATTGTTTTTTCACTGAAACCCTGGTGTTGCTGGTCATTTCTGTACTACATATTATTTTACCGGGCCCCCAGGTATAGAACTAGCAAGCGGTGTGCCACCCCATTGACTGTATATATATACAGTCTTTGGTGGGCCCCTGGTCTAAGGTTTTTTGGTGGGCCCCTGGTCTAAGGTTCTTTGGTGGGCCCCTGGTCTAAGGTTCTTTGGTGGGTCCCTGGTCTAAGGTTTTTTGGTGGGCCCCTGGTCTAAGGTTTTTTGGTGGGCCCCTGGTCTAAGGCTTTTTGGTGGGCCCCTGGTCTAAGGTTTTATGGTGGGCCCCTGGTCTAAAGTTTTTTGTTGGGCCCCTGGTCTAAGGTTTTTTGGGGGGCCCCTGGTCTAAGGTTCTTTGGTCGATCCCTGGTCTAAGGTTTTTTGGCGGGCCCCTGGTCTAAGGTTTTTTGGTGGGCCCCTGGTCTGTTTTTTGGTGGGCCCCTGGTCTAAGGTTTTTTGGTGGGCCCTGGTCTGTTTTTTGGTGGGCCCCTGGTCTAAGGTTTTTTGGTGGGCCCCTGGTCTAAGGTTTTTGGTGGGTCCCTGGTCTAAGGTTCTTTGGTGGGCCCCTGCTCTAAGGTTTTTTGGTGGGCCCCTGGTGTCCCAGTCCAACACTGGATGTATATCAGACAAATCAAGAAAAATGACAACTATATTCATACCCATATAATATTCATTTGTCCTCCTCCCCATCCAGGGGACCCCCGACCTTCTGATGCTGGGGTTGGGCCTCCAGTGTAACCAGCAGCTGCACAGACAAAGGAAGAACATTAATTATAAGTGTAGCGACTAGCAGCTGATCAGCTCTCACTCCCTGTAGGAAAGGCTTGTGAACTGTAAACAGTCAGGTAATATAGGAGACCCGGGTGGCGCTTTATAGACACTGCCCCTTCTACAATCCCACTGTGCGGTATCAGCCTGCAGTACCTAATTCCATCCTGCAGGGGCTCCCGAAGGCGACTCAGCGTGTAAAGTACAAGACTGCAGTACCTGAGAATGTCCAGCAGGGTCTCCCATCAGTGCGTAACTGTATCAGTTTGCCGGCAGTACCCAACCTTTTCCAGCAGGGGGTTTGTAGAGAGCGCGGACCAATGGGCCGGATCAGCTGACGCAGCCTTTGGATGTGAGTGTGGCTGTGCCCTCCCTTGTGCCGTTCAGTCCCGATCAGCAGCTCGGAGGAAATCGGCTTTGTGTCTCGGCGGTTTCCGTTTTACTATTCAGCTGCCGGTGAGCGCGGATATTGAGGGTCGATCGTCGGTGGAGCCGCAGCCATGCTGCCTCATATTACGCTGCTCGTGCTGACTGCTGGAGCGCTGGCGCTGGAGGTAATAATGGGTCGGAGAGGGAGGGATTGGGAGCTGGGATTTGATGCAGTGCCGCCGGCTTACACCTTGCTTTGCCTTTGTACCCCCCAAACTGTCATCCCAAGCTCCAGCTGGCACTTTAGCTCCCACCATTACTCACTGCCATTATACAGGGGCTGATACTGATATTGTAATGAATGGGATTATTATACAAGTGAAGCAGACTGGGTGGCACAGAGCTTGTCATGGGTTAACTGGCACCCCATGAGATTCAACAATACCCATTGGCATAGGGCAAACTCATGCCTTCATCAGGATCCCTCATGTGCTTCCCCTGGAGATGCTCCAACCCTGGCACTTCCATTGTGATGAATAGACTGCAGGTCACATCAGTGACCCCCCCCATCCCCCATAAACCAAAGAGGTGGGTGGGTGAGGGCAGACCAGGGAAGAATTCTATTTAACATCAGAAAAAAAAATCTATGAACTGGCAGTCGGTTCCCCCCCCAGCCTACGAGCTCCATCTGAGGATTAAGTAATTATGATGCCAAGTGTCGGCGGCTGGTACTGGCAGTTTCAAGGCAGGTATGACTGTAGCTGTGTTATAACTGAGACACTCTTACTCAGCAGCACCTCCTCCCCTGGCAACACCTTGGCAATGGGGTAGGGAGGGTGTTGTGGATGTCTCTTGCATGTGGGTGTCTCTTGCATGTGGATGCCTCACTTGTACCTGCCCTCTCCCACGTCTGCCCGTCTCAGACATGTAGCCAGGTATCTGTCTCCTGGATCAATATCCGTGCCAGTGTGTGTGTCACTCAAGCAGTAGGGATCACACCTTGTCTTAAAATTCCCCCCCCCCACCTTATTTATCAGTCCTTGTTGTGCACTGGCTGCATCGGGTGGGATCAATGGGGATGCCCGATAAATAAGACAGGGCAGGGGGATATTCTGAACACCCACAGCACCCTTTGATAAATAGACTCACGATTGAACCAATTCTCTGCAAGGAGGCTCCGTAAGGGGGGGGGGGGGTGCGGGGGAGGCTACAGGCTGTTCCTTAGGGTGGGAATGAGAAGCCTTAGATAAAAGGATTTGACTGAAGAAAAGATTAAGACGGAGAAGATGGCGTCTTTGCAGTGCTGCATAGAAATTCTCCCACCGCTAGGTGTTTGGAAGCTTTTCCATTCATCCCTTTCATTCTGTAACATTATTCTGTAACATGGAGTCTGTATATGAGACAGTGCCCAGCTCATGCCTATAACTCAGTGGCATTATTTTATAACATGGAGTCTGTATATGAGACAGTGCCCAGCTCATGCCTATAACTCAGGGACATTATTTTATAACATGGAGTCTGAATATGAGACAGTGCCCAGCTCATGCATAAAACTCCGTGGCATAATTCTGTAACATGGAGGCTCTATATGAGACAGTGCCCAGCTCATGGCTATAACTCTAGTGGCATAATTCTGTAACATGGAGGCTCTATATGAGACAGTGCCCAGCTCATGGCTATAACTCTAGTGGCATTATTCTGTAACATGGAGGCTGTATATGAGATAGTGCCCAGCTCATGCCTATAACTCAGGGACATTATTTTATAACATGGAGTCTGTATATGAGACAGTGCCCAGCTCATGCCTATAACTCAGGGACATTATTTTATAACATGGAGTCTGAATATGAGACAGTGCCCAGCTCATGCATAAAACTCCGTGGCATAATTCTGTAACATGGAGGCTCTATATGAGACAGTGCCCAGCTCATGGCTATAACTCTAGTGGCATAATTCTGTAACATGGAGGCTCTATATGAGACAGTGCCCAGCTCATGGCTATAACTCTAGTGGCATTATTCTGTAACATGGAGGCTGTATATGAGATAGTGCCCAGCTCATGCCTATAACTCAGGGACATTATTTTATAACATGGAGTCTGTATATGAGACAGTGCCCAGCTCATGCCTATAACTCAGGGACATTATTTTATAACATGGAGTCTGAATATGAGACAGTGCCCAGCTCATGCCTATAACTCAGGGGCATTATTTTATAACATGGAGTCTGTATATGAGACAGTGCCCAGCTCATGCCTATAACTCAGGGACATTATTTTATAACATGGAGTCTGAATATGAGCCAGTGCCCAGCTCATGCCTATAACTCAGGGACATTATTTTATAACATGGAGTCTGAATATGAGCCAGTGCCCAGCTCATGCATAAAACTCCGTGGCATAATTCTGTAACATGGAGGCTCTATATGAGACAGTGCCTAGCTCATGGCTATAACTCTAGTGGCATTATTCTGTAACATGGAGGCTGTATATGAGATAGTGCCCAGCTCATGCCTATAACTCAGTGGCATTATTCTGTAACATGGAGGCTGTATATGTGACTGTGCCCAGCTTAGGCCTATAACTCAGTGGCATTATTCTGTAACATGGAGGCTTTATATGAGACTGTACCCAACTCATACCTATAACTCTAGTGGCATTATTCTGTAACATGGAGGCTTTATATGAGCCAGTGCCCAGCTCATGCCTATAACTTAGTGGTATTATTCTGTAACATGGAATTTATTATAGAGACCATGCTAGGGTAGCCACGTCACCCTTTTAAAACCAAACTTATATGGAATCCACAGCCTGCATGACTAATTAGCAATTCATTTAGATGCATGATGCATGGCTGCATATAAATCAGTTCAGTCTGCAAGCGTGCATCTACATGAATTGCTATGTAGACATGCAGGCTGTGGATTCCATATGTGTTCAGTTTTAAAGGGGTGAGGTGGCAACCCTAGACCATGCCCAGCTCGTGCCATTAAGATACCATTGTCACACGTGTATTGTATAAATACCACCGCCCTGTTAGGGTTCAGCCAAAAAGATTCACTCCCTGGAAAAGGTCCAACCATTATAAAAAGGAAAAAACATTGGTAGGTTTCTTATAATTTCTTGCCTTATTAGTATGCAGGAGGTTTTCCTGTTCAGTATATATTTGATCGTTGCCTGTGGTTTTCCAATGGATTCATTGCAGCGCGGAGCACCCCTTCTCCAGTTGAGGTTATTTTTGCAATAAAATGACCAATAATTGTATTTGATTGTGTTTTCCCAATATTTCAAACTGCAATGTCTTTGGTTTTGTTGGATTGCATCGTGTTTCACTGTTTTGTGGTGCTTGCTGGGAATTGTAGTGCAGAAGAGGGAGTGCTGTGACAGCGCTGCACTATAATGCTATGATTTGTGACTCAATTCAGTTGTGTTTTGTCTAACCTGACATAGAGTCAGCCCAGAAGCACAAGCCTTTTGGCAATTCTCCTCCTGCCAGTATTTATTTAGCCGGTTAGTAATATAAGGGGAGAGGTTAACCTAGAAATAAGGTACGACTTATTTTTCCTCTAGTTACCCTTAAGTGGTCTTTAAAGATATAGTGTATTTTTGCCTACAGAATATTTTTTTCTTTTTCTTTATATATATATATTTATCATATTGCTTGTGTTTGCAGCAGAGTTATTTGGGGAAACCTATATGGCAGTTCCTTCTCCTATTAATGAATTTAAAAAAGGCTGGATAATTTATTTATATATATATATATATATATATATATATATATATATATATATATATATATATATATTCTGTAGAGAGAAAGCACTCACAGATAAGAGCTGATAGAATGATAGAAGCAAATATAATGCTTTACTGCATCACAAAACAAATTGAGACATCAACGCGTTTCGATCCTCTAGGGACCGTTGTCAAGATATATGATTATATATATCTGTTTTAGAATCAGGCAGCATTTATTGTCCTGGCTGTTCCTCAACTACAACTCCCAGCATCCCCACGGCAGTTAAGTTGACTGGGGGGTAAGCAGGGAGTGCTGGCTTCCATAATGAGGGTTGCCAGCGACTGATAGCGTGCTGGGCAGGAGTGACTTTGCTGTTAGTGCAATGCCTTCAGGATTTATTATTCCTTAAAGTGTTTTTTTTTCTTTTTAAATCTTTTTGCCTCGTTATGACCAAGAATACTGATCTGGAGGAGGTGTTAGTTTTGCCAGTGGGATGATGTTTTACAGCCTGAGAGATATCAGACTTCTTATGCAAGAATTGCATTATTACTGTCTTAGACAGTAGCCCTCCTGGGGCCCCCCATTCCTCATGGACCCTCTAGCACAACATCTGCTACATTATAGTTACACCACTGCATATTATATTTTGGATCCAAACCTAATTCTTCTTATCCACATTACCATATGCACCGCATGTTCCTTAAAGGAATTGTTCAGTGTAAAAATAAAAACTGGGTAAAAAGATAGGCTGTGCTAAATAAATAATGTTTCTAATATAGTTAGTTAGCCAAAATGTAATGTATAAAGGCTGGAGTGACTGGATGTGGAACATAATAGCCAGAACATTACTTCCTACTTTTCAGCTCTCTTGCTTTCCCCTGATTGGTTACCCTGGTTACCAGGCAGTAACCAATCAAAGACTTGAGGGGAGGCCACATGGGTCATAACTGTTGCTTTTGAATCTGAGCTGAATGCTGAGGATCAATTGCAAACTCACTGAACAGATATGTCCCATGTGGCCCCCTTCAAGTTGCTGACTAACTCAGAGTTAGAGAGCTGAAAAGCAGGAAGTAGTGTTCTGGTTATTATGTTACACATCCACTCATTCCAGCCTTTATACATTACATTTTTGCCTAACTAACTATCTATATTAGATACATTTTTTATTTTGCACAGTTTTTATTTTCACACTGAACTGTTCCTTTAACTGCACACCAAGGTGGCAGTTAAGGCAGCTGCCAGTTGTGATGGGAGGCATTAGGTGGTCTCAAATTTGATGCAACAGATCTACAGTGATATGTCAATCTGAACAAAGCTAATTCATTCCAGTGTGACATGTTTTTATTTGAGGGTGTGAACTCCGCTTCTCCCGTCAAAACTGTCACCTTGGGGCCCACCCATAGAGTGCGAGTTGAGCAGATTCTTTGCACATGACCAGTTGTGTGGCCATGTGACTCTCTCTATTGTTACCTTCAATCTTCAGAGGTTCAGTATTTCAACTGCCACAACCCTAACATGCTGGAGAATTGTAGTTCAGAGCTGTCAGAGAGGCAAATGGCTCGGAAAAGTCTAAAGAAAGTATTCTATGATTCCTATCCTATACCTTTGAGTCCCATGTTGCTCGAGAAGTACCGGTAAGAGAGTATAGCAGACAATAAAACCTTTTTTGGCCGCCTTAAATCTTATGCATGTGATCTGTGCCTTGAACAGCGTTCACAGTTCCTGCATATTTTTCCCAGGCATAAAATGTCACCTTTACATTTTCAGTGCTTTGCTTTAAAGGGCAAGTGAGACCATGTAGTGAAAATATTTTATTTACATTTAAAGGGTCTAGCTGGTGCTCCAGCACCTGGAAATAAAATATTTATTAACCCATATTGAGAGCAGTGTGAGTGGTTAAGATGCCTGTTCAGTAGGTGCATGGCTCACTTATGATCACTGCTTTTTATTATGTGTGTGTGACAAGAGCTTGAAGTGTGTGCAGATGTGGTTTATAATCTCTTGTGCTCACACAGAGTGAGGACAGTTTCGTTCACTGTGCAAAATAGTAGCAAATTACCCTGTTCACCATTAAGGTGGCCATAGACACACAGATCCTATCGTGCAAATCGAGGATTCGTACGATTTTCGTATCGTGTGTGGAGTGTGCCGATATCTTTCGTCCGGCGGAGATCGGTCGTTTGGTCGATCGGTCAGGGTTGATTTTGACCCGACCGGAGCCCATTGCGCATCATAATCGGATCGTTCGGCCGAACAATAAGATTACCCCCAATATAGCCATGCTCGTTAATGGCATATCGGGGAAAGATACCAAACGAGCGGATCTTTGCGTCTATGGCCACCTTAACTCTGATGCTGGACACATTCTGGCCAGTTTGGTTGTTCTTACCATCTGGGTTGAAGTTGGAAGGAAAGTGAATGATTTTGTCCACTAGATACTCCTTGAAGCCCAATAATTATGGTGAATGGAAAGGGAGAGTAATTGACTGCCCCACCTCTATGCCTCAGGCATAGAGGTGGGGCAGGTAATATTTGATTGACAGCTCACATATTTAAATGCCACTATAAGGGCAGGACTACACTGACGTTTTCGGCGCAATCCGTCACGATGTGACAAAATGTCGGAATGAAGTCACATCGATGATCCAACGCGACATGACTGTTAAGATTCAGGTGCAGCGTCTGCATCCACCGCAGTCTTGTTGCGTTGGATCAATGCTGCGACTTCATTCGAAAATGCATTCACTTACCTTATTTCCATCCACTTTAACCAATAGTGCTAACAAAGCTTTAACCAATAGTGCTAACAAAGCTTTATAACTCATAAGACAACCCCCGTACACCATGAGTGCAGTCTCTGTATCCTGTTTATATGCTAAGCCCTCTATACAGTAAGGAAAAGACGGTTTCTGAGTAAATTAAGCCCAGAGTAAATTAAGCCCAGCAGTTGCTGTTTTAGCTTCTCTGTGGTGACGCTGCTGTTTTTATAAGCAAGTTCCTCAATTTTAATGGACTGCTTTGTCCTATGTCAAGGCTGAGATTCATTCCCTTTCTTAGACAGATCTCTCAGTTCTGCAGCAGTGATTTCCCTGGGTTCATTTATTTATAGATTTGTTGGGAACGTGTCCACTGCAAGAATTTATTCCATCATATCAACTTTTTAGCATGAAATACAAAGTTATTTATCAAACCTGCGGATAAGGCAAGTATAAGAGGGCCCGAATAAGGAGATAAGCAGTCGCACAAAATAGTGTTTGCAATGTCTAGTCTCACAAAATTTTGCATGCGTGCATTTGACCATGTCGTAGTGGGTCATTAAGTTTATTCTAGGAACCCACAGCTCTAGCACCACCCTTAAATTCCTGAAAAAATAAGTATCTCACTCTACAATATTGAAAAGCAAAATCCTTAGCAAAGAGGTTTTACCCTTCTGTGCTGGGATATTTACTCGCTCAGGCACAAAACAATGAGCAGCTTATCCCGTGAAGAATTGCTGTGAAAACTGATTCCTTTGTAGCCTTGAGCCAGTCTGTGGCTTTTATAATCCAGCCATTTAGCTGTAACAGAAGTATAGTTGTGCAAAACCAAACTAGTACCTTCTCTGTGGGGACACTGTTCTGGTCCCAGCTTCCTCCAGAAAGATGTCCTCTGCTTTGGTTGCGTTGGTTGATGTAGAGCATTTTAGAATCTTTGCTGCTATTTGAGCCTGTAGGACTTCATTCATTGATGGCTTCCAAACAGATAAGAAGTATCAACGGGTCACAAACATTATTATTGTAAGTTGTGAATCCCTGAGGCCGTTGCCAACAATCCAAAGAGCTCCCAGCACTGAAGGTGACAGTCAGTGACCTGAAATGTGGCATTTCCATGTAAATGGCTCTTTAGCAACCTTATATTTACACTGATCATTCGTTCTCTCTTGATTATTCAGCTGCAGCAAGACTAAAGAAGAAACATTCTCATTAGTTACTAATGGTTACTGCCCCATTAGTGAGACTGTGATTCTTTTCCCAAGAGAGAGAAATAAATGAGGTCTATATGAGGTCTTCTTAATCTAGCCATACACGGACTGAGATTATCTTCCGGCTCAGCCCCTCCAGATCGAGTCAGCCATTTATTGGACTTTGTATGGAGACAAGTCTGATGGCCTCTCCATCTAAGATCTACCCAAACTGGCCAGATATGTTTAAAAAACCCATGGGACATGGATGACATTTCATTGATTTGGTCCTCTTGGCTCTCTAAAGGTTCCTTGATGATCTTGTTGTCCCTGGCAGCCAAAATGTCTGGATCACTCCAAATTAGCCCAGCACGTTGGAGGCCATATTGGCTAAATATCCGCTTGTTTGACAAGATCTTCTGGTGTATGGCCAACTTGGTAGTAGTTACTGACAAGCAAGGAACTTTCCTTTTAACATCCCTAGAGGCTACTTAGCTTTGCTGCACGTGGTTCATTATGTACCTTTATTCACTTGTATATTTTATGACCTCTGGCCATTTGCAGTTCTTTGAAAGATAATAGCTCTGCTGTTTCTGCATTGTGTATTTCATTTAATTTGATTATATTGCAGAGTGCGGGCCTGAGTCTGCAGCATCTCCTCCCATCATCGTCACATTGCGTGTAGGAAAGGAATAGTGATGGTGGCAATAAAGAGAGAGGTTCATGAATAAATCTTTCAGGTTGTAAATTCTATTTCCTTTTAATAGGAGCTCCAAGGACTGACCACTATGAAGGCTGTCAGACAATAAATTAAATTAAAAGGGAAAGTGTGCAGAGATGGTTTCGGCAGTTGACTGCGCCTATTCATCTTCATAGGAGTCAAGTGTGGCCATGCTGTGTAATATTTTGGGCAGCACAGTGTGTGCCCTTTTAAAGGTGACGTTCGCAAGGCACAGGCCTCTGTTAAAGTACAGGTATGGGACCTGTTATCCAGAATGCTCAGGACCTAGGGCTTTCCGGATAACAGATCTTTCCGTCATTTGGATCTTCATGCCTTAAGTCTCCTCGAAAATCATATAACCATTAAATAAACCCAATAGGCTGGTTCTACTTCCAATAAGGATTAATTATATCTTAGTTGGGATCAAGTACATGGTACTGTTTTATTATTACAGAGAAAAGGCAAATCATTTTTTGAAATTTAAATTATTTGGATAAAATAGTCTATGGAAGATGGCCTTTCTGTAATTCGGAGCTTTCTGGATAATGGGTTTGCGGATACCTGTACTCTGAAGGTGCTAGTTGACGATAAAGTCCAAACTATAAAAGCCTGACCTTCCTGTAGCAGCCGTACGTAAGCACTCATATATCATTGCGCTGCGGTGGTGTCAGCAGCAATTCCTGCATCGCTGGAACCCTCATTTTTGTTTTTGTTTTTCAACAAATTGCAGAATTCTGCACCTGCTGTTAGTGGAAGGTGCCCTTGCCGGCTCCCTGCAAGAGAGAAAAGTTCTTTTCAGCGATGGCTTTATTACTTTTGTGCTCAATGAGGGCTGCGGTAGTTACTGCTAATCCTACTGCCAAGAACCAACTGCTGTTTCAATCCTATAAAACTATACAATACGATACGATAATTCAGATATGAGTGTATGGAGACAGGGTGTGGCAATTGTGCTAAAGGGCAACCCTGCCCAAAAAAACATTTTCTGGATAATGAAAGAATATTTATTTCCAAGCAACTTTCCAATATCAATCACACATTTTCAATGGCTTTCAAGCTATTTTTAAATATAATGGCAGTTGGGAGCAGTGTTTATTTATCCCATCTTGCTTTCTGGTTCTGACTCTTGAAACAATGTATCAGAAGTAATTTATCCTCCAGGTCTTTAAATCAGCTGGATGCCTGATTCAGAAGTCAGACATAGTAGTGCAGAGAATGTCCGTCTGGTTTGTTGTTCCAGAGTAAAATTACTACAGTTTTGTATATTATCCCCATGTCACAAGACTAAGGGGAATATTTATTAAGGTTAAAATGGTAAATTGGAATTCAAATTAGAATTTTCGATTTTTTTTTTTTTGTGTGTCAAATTCGAATTTAAAAGCACCAACTGGAATGTAAATTTGAATGTGAGATTTATCACGCCTTGATCATGGAAACAGTTCTAATTTAAATATTTGCCACCTAAAACCTGCCGAGTTCATTTACAAGTCAATGGCAGAGGTCTGTTGAAACATTTGAATATGTTAATTACCTTCCTGACAATTGAGTTTTTTCGGAGAAAAATTTGTGGGTCACGACTAGTCAATCAAATATTAGATGTTCGAGTTTTTTCATAACTTCCCATTTGAGTTGTGAGTACATTTGAATTTTTTAGAGTAAAATAAATTCACATAAATTTGAAATTCAACCCTAAATGTTTTTATCTTTATTGAAAATTACACTTTGCACTGGTTGCTCTGTTAGAATTTCCCCAGATTTTTTGCTGAACAGCAGAAATTCAACAACCCTTGGGTTAACTATACATTAAGGAGCATATTTATTATGCTGTGTAAAAAAACCGCGGGACAATACACCGCACATCGCCGGGTTTTGCCCGTGTAAAAAAACAGTTTTTTCATATAGTGATTTCCGCATTGAAGCAATGTAAAATAAAAGCGGCAAATCTGGCTTTCACATGGCGTAAAATTACACATCGTTTGATAAATTTGCCATTTATTTTACATAGCTTTTTACACCATTTTTCAGCAAATTTAGTTTTACACAGCATACTAAATATGGCCCTAAATGACCTTCAAAAAGAGCAGTTGAGAAGAAAGCCTGGTACTGTCGTTCTAAAACTGCTAATATTTCAGAAACCACTAAAAACCTATAATAAATGCAAGTGTTTAGAGGACCACTCTGAGTAAGTTTATATTAATTCATGTGAGTTTAGATCCCCTTTAAAAGCAGTAAATAGTGAGGGGAATTTACAAAATTGTCGCAGGCTATAGCAACCAGCTGCCATTACTTCTGATTCAACAAGATTCTCATGGGTTAATACCTGTTTGATGAATTCTCTGATGTGATATCTGACCTACGTCTTATAAATCTCTGTTTTTCCGAGTGCCCGTTTGACCTTTATTTTATGCTGCTTTGTTATAGCTTTGTTTACCTGTTTTACAGATTAGCGTGGAGTTTCAGTAAACGTTTTCTTGACACATATGTGGGCAAATTCACTAAAGGGCGAATTTTCACCTGCGAAGGCCTCGCCACACTTCAGGCAGCTTTATCAGTCACAAATTCGCTACCACTACACCAATTCACTAAAATGTTAAGTTGCGTCTCAGGCGAAGTCTCTCTAGCGTAAATTAGTCAGAGTGAGCATTTCATAACGACCTTTCGCTAACATTCGTTTCTGCGAATCGAAACTTCGTTTGTACACTTACGCTTAGGTCAATTTGAATAAGTTGAGTACATATAGGTCATATATATGTCTTTTACTAGTGATGTGGGGGAAACTGATTGAAGTGGCCACTTATTATTACAACTGTCCAAGGAAGCAAAATAAAGAAGAGATCCTCTAATGTCGTAGACACGAGCCCACCCTAAAACAAATGTGGCATGCCCCCTCAAATTTTTAAACAAAAATGTTCTAACCGTTACAACTTTTAAAGGCAATCCCACTTTAAAATATAAAATAATGCCAGCGTTTTTTTTGTTAATTGTTATGACTTCAGCATACAGGATATGATGTCACTGACATAAGATTGAGGAGGATGTCGCTTCATCTTATCAATTCAACAGGTCTAAGCTGGCGAAGGAAATTCTGGCGAAATTCGCGCTTTAGTGAATTTGCGGAGGAACAAACGTTAGTCTGAGTGAAAATTCGTCTGTCGAAAGAGCGTGAAACGTTGCTAGCAATGTACTCTTTCACTAGAGAATTGTTCTCTACGCCTGTTAGTAAATTGACGATGTCCCTTCGGATTGTATTTCTGGTGAATTTTCGCTAGTGACAGCCACTTGGCCCTTTAGTAAATCTGCCCCATGGTGTTAAAGTGATTAAAACTAAAACCTAACCTTCCCTCAGCCCCACAATGCATAGCTCTGTCAGCCTCCAACATGGCTGCTGCTGGGATGGGGAGCCCTGATTGGTTGGAGCACATATGTAAACACTGGCTCAAGCCTGTGGAGCTTATGCTCCGCCCCCAGCCCAGCAGCCATGACTGAAATAGTGATACAGTCTGAGGTGGGGCAGGGTATGTGTTTTAACCTGTTAGATAAGTGGCAGGAAGCTCGTTAAATTATTATTACATTAACGATGTAGCAAAAGCAATAAAGGTAGTGTTTTATATGCGTGCTGTATTGTCATGAATATAATCAGGGGATGGCAATGGAATTTAGGGTTGCCCTAATGTTGCGCGGTCTTTGTGCCTGGAACTGAATGAAGGGATTGTTCTGAAGAACTTATAAATGGCTGCACTGTGCCTGGGATTTGTACTGTGATCTGAGCCTCCTTAATGGGGATTCATCTAGGAACAGAAAGGTATTATATTCTGGTCACCGAGTATCTTTGTGCCCACCTGTTACAGGGGTAGTTCACCTTGAACTTCACTTTTAGTTTGATGTAGGCAGTGGTATTTTAAGGCAATTAACCTTTTTTTCTGGTTTTTGAATCATTTGGATTCTTTGCTCAGCAGTAGTGATGAGCGAAATGTTCTGCCGCAAAAACGACGTCCCTAGACTCCAATGGGTAAAACAAAACTTGACGCACTGATTCGAACGACAAAAAAAATTCATACACAAAGCGACGAAGCGAGTCAGATTCACCCATCACTCTTTAGCAGCTCTCCAGATTGGAATTTAAGAAACTTTTTTTAGTTGCTAGAGTCCAATTTACCCTAGCAACCAGGCAATGGCTTAAATCAGAGACTTAAATATGAGTAGAAAGATAAGCTGTAAAAAGTAGCAAAAGCAATGAACTTGCAAACTAGGAAAAGAGGCAGAAAAGGAAGTCAAATAATTAAAATATGATAACTAAGACCAATGGAAAAGATTCTAAAAAAAGGCCATTGTATAACATACTAAAAGGGGTTGTTCATCTTAAAAGGGAAAATTTGCATTTCGTTTTCCATTAGTTGTGGTTTATTAGAGTTATTTCGCTTTTTATTTAGTAGCTCTCCAGTTTGCAGTTTGGTTGTCAGGGTCCAATTTCAATAAGAGACTGGAATATGAATAGGAGAGGGAACTGAATAGAAAGATGAGTAATAAAGAGTAGCAATAACAATACATTTGTAGCCTTACAGAACATTTATTTTTTAGATGGGGTCAGTGACCCCTCCCCCCATTTGAAAGCTGGAAAGACTCAGAAGAAAAAAATAATGAAATAATGAAATGAAAAAAAGACCAATTGAAAAGTTGCGTAGAATTCGTCATTATATAACATCCTAAGAGCTAGTCCACACGAGGAGATTCGGGAAGATTTTGTCGTCTGGCGACTAATCGCCTTGTCTTTTGAGCGAATATCTCCCCGAAATGCCTCAGCATCAGGAAATCAATGTGTGCCTTTACAGTATTAAATATTTGCTATTGTGTGTGTGGTGTTGTCTTTTGACAGCCTTAAACAAACAGTCTGCTACAGAGGAATCATTTACATAGGCGTAGGAGTGCAAATAATTCTGGGGAATGCTATAAAATCTTGTTAAAAAAGGAAAAGGAGTGTAAAGTGGTTCAGTTTACGCAGCTGCTGGTAAGCAACAATGGGCAAATTCTAAAAATATTGAGTATGGGTTATAGGGCGTGCATGTACAGCAGCCATACTTAAAGGAGAACTAAAGCCTAACTAAAGAAATAGCTAGAAATGTTGTACATTATGTTTTGTGCTTCTGTACCAGCCCAAGGCAACCACAGCCCTTTAGCAGTAAAGATATGTGTCTTCAAAGATGCCCCAGTAGCTCCCCATCTTCTGTTCTGCTGATTCACTGCACATACTCTGTGCTGCTGTCACTTACTGAGCTTAGGGACCCACTCACAATATACAGTACACATAGAATAGAAATGTCACAATATAAGGCTGATTAGTAATTAATACAGATAATTACTACATGGCAGCACAGAATCCAGTGCAATTAGCATCAGAATTTAATAATCAGCCCTGTAGCATCATCTTATATTACAGACAAACCTTATTTTCTGCTGGATAATTAGTGACGAGCCCTAAGCTTAGCTTCTCAACAGCCAATCAGAGCCCACTGAGCATGTGAGACACTTTCCAAGATGGTGACCTCCTGTGACAAGTTTGAAGTCCTGGATCATTGCTGCTATTGACAAGCTGAGACTTTAGACTGGTGCAAAGTTCAGTCTATAAAATATTAGGGATGCACCAAATCCAGGATTCTGTTCGGGATTCGGCCAGTATTCGGCCTTTTTCAGCAGGATTCGGATAGTAAAAAATGTTTTCCCCTTCCCATCCCTAATTTGTATATGCAAATTAGGATTCGGATTCAGTTTGGTATTCGGCCGAATCCAAAATAGTGGATTCGGTGCATCCCTATAAAATATGGCATTTTTAGCCACATTAATTTTTATGGTTTAGTTCTCCTTTAAGATCTGGTACCTGAACCTGGAAGCCCCATCTCTGTGTTACTTTGATGATTCCTGGCTGGCCCCGTGCCACTGGTGTGAGCAGAAAATGCGCAGCTGTCATCCCATGGTGGCCTTGCCGAGATCTTGTCATATTTGTTTCACTGTCACATTAGTTGTATAAAGATTGTGTTTATGGAAACACCAACTCTGAAAAGTAGTGTTTATGAAATGATCACGAAGCCCAGGGTTCCGTGCCAACTCTGTTGGAGCAGTAGGCAGAGCTTGTACCACACTTTATCATTACTGCTCCTTAAAGGGGTGGTTGACCTTTTAGGCAACTTTTAGTATGTTATAGAATGGCCAATGCTAAGCAACTTTTTAATTGGTTTTCATTATTTATTTTGTATAGTTTTATAGTTATTTTTCCTTTTTCTCAAATGGGCGTTGCTGACTCCCTTCTAAAAAGCAAATGCTCTGAAAGGCTACAAATGTATTGTTATTGCTACTTGATATTCCTATTCAGCTCCTCTCCTTTTCATATTTCAGTCTCTTATTCAACTCAGTGCATGGTTGCTAGGGGAGTTTGCAGCCTAGCAACCACATTCCTTAAAATGCAAATTCAAGAGCTGGTGAATATAAAGCTAATTAACTCAAAAGACACAAATAATAAAAAATGAAAACCACTTGCAAATTGTCTCAGAATATCACTCTCTACATCATACTAACACTCCTTTAAAGGAGACATATAGGATAAATGAGAAACTCTTCATTTTGTAGGCAATTATAAGTAATATATGGTGTTGCTTTTACACGGTGCTAAAAATTAATATTATATTTAAAAATAGCCCCTTTATTGGAGCTCCCTATAGATGTTCACTGGTCCCTGTTTCTAAATGAGGGGTGGGCGTGCCCTAACAGTTCCTGCCAGAAGCACAGTAGGAGGGGGCAGCCAATCACAGCCCTGCAGTCACACAAACAGACTTCAGTTCCCAATCAGGTCTTGCTAGCTACTGATTGGTTCCTATCCTACAATGCAGTGAGCTGAGAGCCGCCAGCTCCCATACACAGCCTGGGAATTCAGGGAGCAGGAAGTGGAATGGAAGGGAGGGATTATTAGGGTTTTTGCAGGTAGAGAGCAGTTTAATTTGCTTGAGGTTTGCCTGGAAAGGTGCCTTCTCCATTTGTAATTGCTCTGCAGAACCAAGGAGGTGGGATCTGTAATAATAAACAAAAGTGATCTCTGTGTTTCCGTTCCTGCTTGTTTACTACAGGCAATTAAAAAAAAAAAAAAGGTTGATACGTTCAATTAATAGACACTTTAGTATTTGTTATTCTCATGTTAGATACAGGTCCATATTTTCCCTTTATTACTTTAGTCGTGCAGACGGCTGTTCCCGCCACGTCTTCATACAGAGCTGTTGGTGCACGCAGCCGTCTCTTCTGCTTTTAATTAAACTAAACCACAAACTTATAAAGTCTATGGGGATTTAATGCATAATAAATTTAGTGATGAAAGATCCCATTGATTCAATAGGGAAACGCCTTGTTTGCTTAAGGGTATCTTATATTGTTACAATTACTTATTTGCTTATCTAGAAATTGTTACAAAAGTAGCTTATCTGCTGCTGTGGCTGTCTTGGGCTCTGCCAAAAGCCAATTAAGTTAGAAACATTGTTTCTTTTTCTGGCTGTTCAGTGCAGAGAAAAACAGGACTTTCTACCAGAGGGACTGGTCCTCTAAAAACGGGACAGTTGAGAGGTATGGCAGAGAGTGTTTGTGACCACGCCCATTTTGTTTTCACACCTCCCAAATTACCATGTTTATTTTACAAAATTTGGCAGGTTATGAAAGTTTGAACATATTTCTGTGGATTTTATGTGTTATTACAGTTTTGTTAATGAAAACAAATTGCCCTTTAAAGGGAGTAGTTCACCTTTAAGTTAGCTTTTAGTGTGTTATAAAATGGCCAATTCTAAGCGACTTTTCAACTGGTTGTCATTATTTATTTTTTATAGTTTTTAAATTATTTGCCTTCTTCTTCTGACGCTTTTAAATAGGGGTCACTGACCCCATCTAAAAAAAAAACAAATGCTCTGCAACGCTACAAGTGTATTGTTATTGCTACTTTTTATTACTAATCTTTCTATTCAGTCCTCTCCTATTCATATTCCAGTCTCTTATTCAAATCAGCGCAGGGTTGCTAGGGTAATTAGGACCCTAGCAACCAGATGATTGAAATTGCAAACCGGAGAGCTGCTGAACAAAAAGCTAAATAACTCAAATGCTAAATAATAAAAAATGAAAACCAATTGCAAATTTTCTCTTAATATCACTCTCTGCATCATACTAAAAATAAATTTAAAGATGAACAACCCCTTTAAGCTTCAAGTCACGGTTTCCCCAAGAGACCTGCATTAGAGTCCTGCAGCGGGTCGGGTACCCGCGGGTTACCAGCAAAAACCTGCGGTACCCTGCAGGTTGCAGGTAGAAGTTTCAGGAGCGGGTATAAACGCGGGTCAGGGTTTGCGGTTCTTCTCAATAGCGAGTTTTACTCCCTTTTTTTCTGACCACGCCTGTTTCTAATGATGTCACTTCCGTTTTGCAATGACAGCACTTCCTGTTTTACTCCTTTTTTCTGATCATGCCTACTTCTAATGATGTCACATCCGGTTTACAATGACAGTGCTTCCTGTTTCTTGATGGGCAGCGGATCGGGTTGCGGATAAGGTACGGTACTTGCGGGTCGGGTCAGGTAGCGGGTCCAAGCGGTAAGTATGCGGGATGCGGGTCAGGTTCCGGTTTAACAAATTGGTTCCGCGCAGGACTCTAACCTGAATATCTTAAATTCTTACAATTGTTTCTTTGCTTATCTTTAATAGTTACAAATGTGTCTACGTGCACCTGCCACGTATTCTGGGCTCTGCCAAGAGCCAATTAAGTTAGAAACTTTGTATCTTTTTCTGGCTGTTCAGTGCAGGAGATCAAAGTCAGGACATTTCAGTTACATTCAGGGACTGCGGGTTGAGCTGTCATATCGGGACTGCCCCGCAAAAAACGAGACAGTTGGGAGGTATGTAAATGGACCACCTATAGTTGCATCTATTGGAAGGGAGCCGTTATCGGGTGACCGTGTGCCTTAAATTTAGCAGCTGAAACAATCTATAGGGCACGGTAGTAATGTTGAGGTCTTTTTGCTTAGTTTGCAGTTTCTCTGGCTGGGCTGTAAGTGGCCCTGTAATTTATGTATATGAGACGGCATCCTTGACTAGATCTCTGACAAAATGCCAGCATTGTTTGTCTAGGCCTGCCTTAATGGTGCCCCCAGAGATTTATATCTTGCTTTTTATAAAAGGAAACTCTCTTCAGCTAAGAACACTGTGTCTCTGCATGGGAGCCTTTTGCCCCAAATTATCAAGTCACTATAGAATTTCCTGGCATCATATTATCCTGAATCCTGCTTGGTGTCATTTTTTTTAGTTTTGTCCTTTAAATGACTGTAGGGCTGCGGTAGCCTTTAACCATGGACCAGAGCTGGAATATGGAGCAGTGAAGAATTCTAATGTTAGAGAGAAGTGAGCTCTGATTCTTGGCTAATCGTGATGATCGAATCTCTCCCGTTTCGATTCGGCACAAAATTCTCGAAATTGCGGAAAAATTTGCGAAGCGGCAAAAAATTTGCGAAATGTATTGAAGTCAATGGGCGTTTTTACAGGTGTCTCTTTTTTTTATGCACACAACAATTTTTTACTCCAAATGCATAAACGTCAATGGGCGTTTTTTCTTGTGGCAACTTTTTTTGTCCTAATGCATTAAAGTCAGTGGGCGCTTTTTCTTATGGGATGCACCCAATTCGGGATTCAGCCAGGATTCTGCCATTTTCAGCAGGATTCGGATTCGGTCGAATCCTTCTGCCCGGCCGAACCAAACTGAATCCTAATTTGCATATGCAAATTAGGGACGGGGAGGGAAATCGCGTGACTTTTTGTCACAAAACAAGGCAAATAATGTTTTCCCCTTCCCACCGCTAATTTGCATATGCAAATTCGGTTCGGTATTCGTCCGAATCTTTTGCGTGACTTTTTGTCACAAAACAAGGCAAATAATGTTTTCCCCTTCCCACCGCTAATTTGCATATGCAAATTCGGTTCGGTATTCGTCCGAATCTTTTGCGAAGGATTCAGGGATTTGGCAGAATCCAAAATAGTGGATTCAGTGCAACCCTACAAATTTCGCACATGGCAAAATTCGGAAATTTGGCAGCAAGTCCATGGATGACGAGTAAATTCGCTCATCACTAATGGTTATTCCATGTTCTGATATAGCGGATCACGGTTGCTACATGGGTTTAAATGCCATTTAGCGATGTGGGATTTTTATTTTTTTTTCTTTATGTGCTCTTGCGTTTGATATACTAGAGGCCGGGCCCCCAGTACTGAGGAATTGCAGTGCTTTAGTTGTGACATCACTGCAGCAATGTGACGTCACGCATCCGTGCTGTAGAAATAAAGATCTAAAAAAGTATTTTTTTTTTCAAATACAAGGGCAAATTTATCACTGTACTTTGGTGCCAGGGCAACCTCCTCCTAAGGTGGCAGTGGAAACTGGCAGCTTGGCATTCGGCTGGTGGCAAAGGTTTGTACAGGTATAGGACCTGTTATCCAGAATTCTTGGGGCTTTTCGGATAAAGGTTCTTTCTGTAATTTGGATCTTCATACCTTAAGTCTACTAGAAAGTCATTTAAACATTAAATAAACCCAATATGCTGGTTTTGCTTCCAATAAGGATTAATTATATCTTAGTTTGGATCATAAACAAGGGACTGTCTATGGGAAATGGCCTTTCTGTAATTCGGAGCTTCCTGGTTAACGGGTTTCTGGATAACAGATCCTTCTATACCTGTACTTGCCCTGCCATCTTCAGCAAAGTATTCATCAAGCTTTGACACTGCCTGATGTTTCTGGAAACTTTATATTAATATATGATGCATTTTCCATGTAGAAGTCTTTATAAAATTGTAGCTCCCATCCTCTCTTGTATATCCATGCACGAAAGCTGGGGCCACCTGGCCTCTTGGAACAGGAACTTGGTTCTCCTAGCCAAGAAATTGTTTTCTGCAGCCCCCCTGCTTCATCTCATTTGCACTGGGCAGTGTATATTTAGCTGAGCCAACATGATGGCACCACAGGTGGGTAGATTTCTATAGACAGGGTGAGCCAGAGGGTATAACCTTGTTTGGAAGCATAAATAAATAACCCTAGTGAAAACATGCTAGGGGGACGCTGGCCCACCTTGTTGTCCATCCTGAAAATATTAAAGCTCCCGAGCTCCTTGGTTATAGGGATGCACTGAATGCACTATTTTGGATTTGGCCGAACCCCTGAATCCTTTGTGAAAGATTCGGCCGAATACCGAACCCGAATCCGAACCCTAATTTGCATATGCAAATCAGTGAGGGGTTGGGAGAAAGAGAGCCACGCTTCCTTGTTTTGTGATGAAAAGTCACATGATTTGGATTTGGTTCGGCCAGGCACAAGGAAAACGGGCGAAAGCTGGCGGAATACCAAACCAAATCCTGGATTCCGTGCATCCCTACTTGGTTATGTATAATACCACCCAAATAATGTAATTCTATGCAACATATACCTTATCAACCATTGTTCAATGGTTAATTATTTTGTAAATGCAATTAAAAGCAATGTTTGTTGATCTCTTTCTGTTCTCTGGTCCTGCAGCCCATTCTCCTCCAGGTCTGGCTTGGGCTACATTATTTCTGTAGTCAGAACCAGCAGAGAATATGTCTGCCAGACAGATGCTTTAAAAAGCAACCAAATTTACATATGACTGAAACCACTTAAAGGAGAAGGAAATGCTAAAATTAAGCAAACTTTATCAGAAAGGTCTATATAAATACACCAGTAAACCCTCAAAGTAATACTGCTCTGAGTCCTCTGTCAAAAGAAACACAGCATTTCTTTCCTTCTATTGTGTACACATGGGCTTCTGTATCAGACTTCCTGTTTTCAGCTTAAAGGAGAAGGAAACCCTGTAGAAAAAAACCCCGTACCCCCCAACCCACGTAGACCCCCCCTCCCTCCTCCCCCAAGGCTAACTGCTCCCCTGGGGAAATGCCTCATACTTTATACTTACCCTTAGTCGCAGATTCTGGCAGGGGACTTCACGGCATCCATCTTCCAGGTCCTCGGTAAGCTGACTGGGAGGTCGGCAATCTCCGTCAATTTTGGAGCATGCGCAGTTGTAGAAAACCGTCAAATTGCTCCAACTGCGCATGCACAGACACACCGATCTCCCAGTCAGCTTACTGAGGACCCTGAAGATGGATGCCGTGAAGTCGGCTGCCAGAATCTGCTATGAGGGGTAAGTATAAAGTATGGGGCATTTCCCCGGGGAGGGGGCTGTTAGCCTAGGAGGAGGAGGGTCTATGTGGGGTGGGGGGTACAGAGTTTTTTTCTGCAGGGTTTCCTTCTCCTTTAAACCTCCAGGGCTAGGGCTTGAGCATGCTTAGTTTGCTCCCCACTCACTCTCCCCCTCCCTTTTTCACCCTCCCTCCTCCCCTTCCTGCTGTAATCTGAGCCCTGAGCCCATAGCTATGAATGAGCAGGGACAGACATAGGCAGGAAGTGATGTCACACAAAGCTAATATGGCAGCTGCTATCCTAAAAAACAGAGAGAGCTTCTAGGGCTGTGTACTCAAGTATGGTAAAGCATTCTGCAGAATAAATATAGTTTTATAGCTTGCACTATTGTGGTTAATCTATTGGCAATAATCTGCTTCGGTAGCTTTCCTTCTCCTTTAAGGTTTTGGAATTAATGGATATTGGAAGGTCACTTTAAATTACTAAGGATGCCTGTCCCATCACACAGGATACGTGTTTCATTGAGAACATTCTTTCAGGTGGAGTCTGAAGAGGTACCACAATGACCCTTCCTTTACTCTCTTCCTGGCCCTCTCAAGTATTTTGGAACTGTCATTGCAGGAGAAACCGATATGGCAGGTTATGTCCGTTTTTTGGCAGCCGTCCCGTCTAGTTAATCCCACGTAGATGCTAGGTCTGTTTATAAAACGGCTACAAATAAATATTAAACATGGGCCTGGAGGTACACGTGCACGTTGAATAGAGTATATATTAACCCCTTTCTCAGCAGACACATTGTAGAACTGGTTTGTTAATGTGTTTTGGGTAGGAAAGATCAAGTGTTTGCCTCCTGCGCTCCTGTTACACCCACATCCTGTAGCTCCTTCCAAAATGCCTTTCTGTCTGCTCGGTGCCAACAAGAGTAGCAGCTGCTAATTCAACATGTTAATGGAAATACTCTGTAGAAGTGCCAGACAGATACAAGTATTTTAATGCTCTCGTTAGTTGTATCACACGTAGAATCGAGGGAGAAATAAACACAAGTAGAAGCTCCAGTGAAGACTCTGTCCTTTGGTTAAAATTAGCATCCCAAAATGCTCTGTCCCCCTGTCTATGAATAGTGGATTCCTGTGAAATGAACCTACTGAGCGGCACAAAGCATCTCGCTATTTTGGTAACGCAGGAAGCTGCTCCGACCAGTGATTAAAGGGGAAAAATAGCTTGTTTACCAGCAAGCTTTCCATTCGATGTTTTTGTATAAAAATTTGGTAAAGCATATTGACATGCTATTCTAGAGTCTTGTAACTGGGTTACCCACAAAAAAAAGTGGGTAGGATTGGGTTGCGGGTCTTATCTATGGCAAGATTTACTCCTTTACACATTTCTCAGACATTTTATTCTGCCCCCCTGCCCACTTCTGATGATTAAACATAACCTCTGGAGACCCACAGCAAATTCAGTGTGTTTTTATTTCTCACACAACATGTTTTGGAAACAGGTATCCTTCATCAGGATTCAGTGTGTTTTTATTTCTCACACAACATGTTTCGGATACAGGTAACCTTCATCAGGATGTATCCTGATGAAGGATACTTGTATCCGAAACATGTTGTGTGAGAAATAAAAACACACTGAATTTGCTGTGGGCCTCCAGAGTTTATGTTTAAGCTGATTTAAAAGTTTTGTGGCTGGATGGGGCTGCTACTCTGTTGAGGACACCCTATACATTGAGTGAAGGACCACCAAAAATCTAAAACCACTTCTGATGATGTTGCTTTCAGTTGCTGTTTAATGGTAGTCAGCATGTCGCAGATTGGGTTGGAGATAAGGCAGTTACAGGTGGGGTCGAAGGGTAGCAGGTCCAAGCACAGGTCCGGATTTATGGAGAGGCTACCAAGGCCCGGGCCTACGGTGGCAGGATTTTAGGGGGTGGCATTCTGCCTAACCACACCCACATTGGGTCAGAAACACTGGGGAGGCGCAGGAGATTTTTTTAATTTCAAGTGAATCAATCCCCATTGCTCTGGTGCAAATGAAGAAAATTTGATTGAATAAAAGGGAGGGGGCGGGGTGACGAACGACAGCGGGCCTAGGGGGTGCCTGCTATGTAAATCCGGCCTTGTCCAACTGTTAAAAATGTACATCCAGTTTGCGGGTTGTGGATACGGTTTCAAAAATGGGACCCTTGCAGAAATCTACACTATATTGTATTGGATCAAGTCATCTGTATATTTGGACCTAAACTGTCCATACTGGCAGCTTATGTGTCTGTGTATGGGCCCTCTAGCTAGGATAAATCAGATATGTTTAGCAAACCCAATTGTTTACCAAATAGGGGGGCAAACATCCGCTTGTTTGGTGACCTCTCTAAATGAGCGGATCTTCGTGTGCATGGCCACCTTCATTTGTTGGGGAGCTAAAATTTTACCCAGAACCATCTGCAGTGGTGCAAGCTGCCTTTAATATGAGTTGACTATCTTTTAATATAAGGAGGGTCATTTATGGGATGTAAGCTATAAAACAGCATTTTCCTCAATGTGAGTAACTGCAATTTTAAGCACTTATTCAGAGGCATAACTAGAGTGTACAGGACGGGCCCCCTGCAAAAAAATCTTTAGAAGGGCCCAGCGCACGTCGATCCCCATCCTCCCGCCCACTTCCAGCCCACTCCATGCCCATACCCCACCCACTCCCTCCTAGTCTCCGCCCTCTATGTGCCCATGCCGACTCGCTCTGCTTCCCCGCTGCAGGTAAGAGAGTGGCTGTGGAAGTGGGAGGGGGGTTCTTGTTGGCTATAGTTACGCCACTGCACTTCTCAGTGTTTTCAAAGTTGTTTGTTAATATTATTGCTAATGATAATGTTAGTGATGTGCGGGTCGGCCCGGGACTCCTGGTTCAGGCCAACTGCCACACACATTTTGCATGGCTCTCCCCCACCCGCTACATTTCTTTTTTGACGTCAGAGATGGGCCGGTCGGGCGTGGGTCTATGAAATGAGGTGCCGGCTGGGTTAGGTGCGGTCAAATATTTGTCGACCATCAATACTCCCTGTCCCTTTCTATTCCCTGTCCTTGGGGTTCATACTTTGGATTCAATGTAGCACAAACCTGTTCTTTACCAAACTTCTGAAGAATCCTGACTTCTGCTACATTGTATCTAGAGAGGCAACCAGAAAAGCACAGAAAAGACACTGCACCACTACAGTGCAGTCTTAAATGCAACCATATTGGAAACTTGCTTAGAATTGTATTTCTTTAGACAGAATGTTATTTTTTTGGGATTTAGGTCCCCTGTAATCATGTCACAGAAACCTTTACAATGTGTTTGTGTAGCCTTTTTTATGGAAGGCCGCCTTGTATTCTAGTGTTAGTCTTTCCATACGAGTTACGTGACCCTCGGCAACTTTGAACTTGAGGAATCTTATAAATGTATTTCCGCAGCTCTGTACAATAAATAGGTATATGCAATGAACATACAGCAACCAATACAAGAAGCAAAAAGGACAGTTATTCAAATGTGTTGGCAGCTGTCAGCATTACACAATTACATTTGATTATTAATGGTCTCCTGCATTTCCCTGCTTATTGGGCTTCTTATGTTTCTAACAATAAATTGCCTGTAATGAATGTTAAGGTCGGGACAAGAGAAGTGACTGCTTGGCACCTGTTGAACTCCACTGCAAGGGGGCTGCCAGCTGCCTGACTCTTCCGTAGCGTTGCTGACTCCATTTTTGACTTGCCAGTGTGTTTCCGGTGACAGGGTTAGAGGAGTTAGCTCTTTGGGCATGATATTAGCAACTATTTTTGTAGTAAGGAGTATAGACTTAAAGGAGAAGGAAAGGTTAAAATCAAGTAAGTTTTATCAGAAAGGTCTATATAAATACACCAGTAAACCCTCAAGGTAATGCTGCTCTGAGTCCTGTGAGTCCTTCCTGTTTTCAGCTTCAACCTCCAGGGCTTGGGCTTGAGCATGCTCAGTTTCCTCTCCTCACCTCCCTGATGTAATCTGAGCCCAGATCTATGAGTGAGCAGGGAGAAATTCAAGCAGGATGTGATGTCACAGCAAGCTAAAATGGCAGCTGCTATCGTAAACAATCAGATAGAATTTCTAAAGCTGGTATGGTAAAGCATTCTGCATACTAATTAAGGCGTTCTAGTTTGCACTATTGTGGCTAATCTATTGGCAATAATCTGCCTCGGTAGCTTTCCTTCTTCATTAAAGGGGAACTACTTCCTGTTTATAAAACACGGACTATTTCCTGGCAAATAGATGCTAAAGCATAGGGACGTGGCTTATTGTGTTCATAGCATTCAGGCTGTACAGTAAAAATGGAAGGTTGCTAATGGCATAAGCTTTGGGCTACCTTGGAATAGCTCCATCTAGTTGTCATAAATAGATGGTGGAGATGCCAATGGGACTTGGCTGCCCCTGTCTGGGTCCTACACAAGGTGTGAAAGGATAAGGCTTGGTGGCTAAAATACATTCAGGGATTTTACTGGGGTTATACATAGTTACAGGTTCGCCTGGAATCCAAGGCTGTTCAGTCACTGTGCCATATTTATAGGGCTTAAAATGTGTGCTGTCATCAAGAATAAATATGGATAACTGATACCTCCTCTGGTGTAACCTTGTGGTTTGTAGGTGTTTCACACCACTAATTTTAATAGTGTGCAGATTAGCCTGTGTGTGTGCTCACACTTCTAGGTGTATTTTCCATTCCTGCCCAATCTAAATGTCACATGGGGGCCCTTGAAAGTGGTACTGTGGGGTTACTCGTTCATTCTTTGCATGGAAATGCCAAAGCGAAACAAGGTGACAAGAGGAGGGTCCTTGTTGCCACCCTGTCTGCTTCTTTAACTATTTCCATACTGTGTTGTGCAAAGCAGTGATTGGCATTTTGACTGCTACTGTCCCACATATGGCAGCCCTTTGTAAATAAATGTATACAAGTATGGCACCTGTTATCCAGAATGCTCGGGACCTGAGGTTTTCCGGATAACAGATCTTTCTGTAATTTGGATCTTCATACCTTGTCTGCTAGAAAATCGTTTTAACATTAAATAAACCCAATAGGCTGGTTTTGCTTCCAATAATGATGAGTTTGGATCAAATACAAGGTACTGTTTTATTATTACTGAGAAAAGGGAAATCATTTTTAAAAATTCGGTTTATTTGGATACAATGCAGTCTATCGGAGACGGCCTTTCCATAATTAGGAACTCTCTGGATAACAGGTTTCCGGATAACGGATCCTATACGTGTACATCAAAACAGCAAAGTGCAACTGCTCAGAGTGATCTTCGGAACCCTTTTACAATTTACTTCTTTTTTTTTTTCATGACTTTTCAGGATATTAGCAGTTTTTACTCTGCTGTTCTAATTTGACTCAACTGTGTTGTCGGCTGGTCAGACCTGAGAGTAAATGAAATATACACAAGAAGTCAGATTATTATTATGTGTTTGGTTTTGGCTGTGATAGGTGCCCTTTAAAAGCCTTTATTCAGCACTTGTAATGCTCTAAGTCAGTGATCCCCAACCAGTAGCTCGCGAGCAACATGTTGCTCACCAACCCCTTGGATGTTGCTCCCAGTGGCCTCAAAGCAGGTGCTTATTTTTGAATTCCAGGCTTGGAGGCAAGTTTTAGTTGCATAAAAACCAGGTGTACTGCCAAACAGAGTCTCAATGTAGGTTGATATTCCACATAGGGGCTACCAAATGGCCAATCACAGCCCTTATTTAGCATCCAGGAACATTTTTCATGCTAGTGTTGCTCCCCAACTCCTTTTATTCCTGAATGTTGCTCACGGGTTCTAAAGGTTGGGGATCCCTGCTCTAAGTGCTGAATAAAGGCTTTTTGAGCAAAAATATTTAGTGGTGCTGTTCAAACGTTCCCGTTTAGAGACCTGAGAGTCACCAGAATTAGAAAAAAGTCTTCTGTTGCTCCTTACCAATCCAACATCTGCTGCTGCTCTGCCTGGTATCTGGTATTTGAGCCTGTGCCTATTATTATTGTTTTTATTATTTTTTTATTTCAAAAGGGTTGCCCTGTAACAGCCTGTGCCTAGGAGGGGGTAACATGACCCTCCTTTAGGAATGCCACATGCACACTTGTTTCCCAGGCTCACCAGTGGAATGCACAGTGCTGTATGGCCTGAGGGCACCTTTACTTTCCTGCACATTGTCCTTACATACACTTGTTTCCCAAAGACGTTATCCCATGAATCTGCATCCGGGTTCCCAGAGGTTTCCCAAATCCGCCTTATAAATGGACTGTCAGGCTTAACACATTGCAAAAGAAAAGGAAAGCTCATTCTAGTTATAAAAAGTTATATTTTCTCTTATTAATAGAGCTGCAACTCCCTGCCCGCAGGGAGGCTTTCTGGGAGTCATGGTTAAAGAGTAGTTAAAGCAGAACTAAAACTTAACTAAAGAAGTAGCTAGAAATGTTGTACATTATGGTTTGGGCTTCTGTACCAGCCCAAGGCAACCACAGCCCTTTAGCATAAAGATCTGTGTCTCCAAAGATGCCCCAGTAGCTCCCCATCCTCTTTTCTGCTGATTCACTGCACATGTTCTGTGCTGCTGTCACTTACTGAGCTTAGGGACCCACTCACAATATACAGTACACATAGAATAGAAATGTCACAATATAAGGCTGATTAGTAATTAATACAGATAATTACTACACGGCAGCACAGAAACCATCAGAATTTAATAATCAGCCCTGTAGCATCAGCTTATATTACAGACCAACCTCATTTTCTGCTGGATAATTAGTGACGAGCCCTAAGCTTAGCTTCTCAACAGCTGCTCAGAGCCCACTGAGCATGTGAGTGTCACAGACACTTTCCAAGATGGTGACCCCCTGTGACAAGTTTGAAGTCCTGGATCATTGCTGCGATTGACAAGCTGAGACTTTAGGCTGGTGCAATAAGTTCAGTCTATAAAATATGGCATTTTTAGCCATATTAATTTTTAGGGTTTAGTTCTCCTTTAAAAGACAGCCACAAAGTTACCATTGCTGCTGTATGGAGCAGCCTGTGTTGCAGTGATATAAGCTGGAATGATATGTACTGATAGGCTGTGTCTGCTCTCCTTTGTTCATTAAAACGTAAATCCTCCGGGCCTGTTTGTGCTTCCTCCACTGTTTCACCAGTGACTTGTGATTTATCCGACATCATTCCCGAGGATTGATTACTGCTGATATGCTTTTCTGCTTCTCTCCCAGTAGAACTCAGGCTGATAAATTGAGAGTAGCGCCTTGCTTTGCCGCTATCATTTTCTCTCCTTATCTGCTGCCGAACATCTTGGGATCTGGTATCGGGCCAGACGATGAAAGCCTAATCATGGCACCGGCTTGGAATTCATTATCTTACTCTGCTCTGCTTGGATTTGCAGTAACTGCCCTTGTGGGCTTTGAAATGTGTAACAGATTGGAAATTTGCTTAGAATTCAATTTTCTTTTATTAGGCAAAGTTGTATTTTTGGGTTTTTAGAAACATTGTATCTTTTTCGGGCTGTTCAGTTCAGGAGAGCAAAGAGAAAGTCGGGACATTTCAGTAACAATCCGGGACTGCAGAGTGAGCTGTCAAAATTGGGACTGTCCTGCTAAAAATCGGACGGTTATAGACATAAAGTTATAAATCACTACAATGATGTTTGCATTATTGAATATTTTGAGAATTCAAATAAACGGAACACAGTGCTTTTAAGAAGTCCGTGGGTTAGTAAATAAAGGAGATAAAGATAGTACTGTATGCCTTTAAGTAATCAGCAACAGACAAGACAAAGGCATTCTAACTACAGCCCGACTCTTTTTTCTCCCTTGCCCTCTCAAGTAGGAGAACTGATGAATAGATTGACACTTCCCAAATTGCTGTGAAAAGTAAATGAGATTGAAATGAAAGGTACTTCGGCGCTTATTAGCGAGCACTGAATGGAGGCGGTGAAAGATCAGCGTCTATAGGCAAGTCTGATAGAATGAGCAGCACATTCATCTCATGGAGTTCAGGATACACACGTCCCTCTCTGACCAATCTATTAATATACGTGCAATTACGCAGGCTTTTGTTCTGTAATTTCAAGCCTGATGAATCTGCGTATAGTTTCCTGCCTACAGTATATTCTAATTTAGGGCATGCATAGAAAGATTACGTATTGTGCAGTAGAAACAATATTCCATTTACAGATACGTTATTCCTATCTACTTTATAATAATCCATATGAAAAATAAACTTTGTGTTTGTGCCCATAAAGTTTACTGCAGATGTCATACAGTAAAGGTGGCCATACACAGGCCAATAAAAGCTGCCAACAGACCAAGTCGGCAGCTTATTGGGCCTTGTATGAGGCCCTCCAACGGGCTTCCCCGATTGATATGTGGCCGAAAGTCGGCCAGATGTCGATCGGACGGGACTAAAAATCCTGTCGGTTCGCGGCCGCAACTGTTCGTTGATGCGGTCCCGCGATCCGACTGCCCGTTACCCATCATTAGGATCCGATAGTTGGGCCCTAGGGCCCACGATCGGATCAGCCTGATATTGCACACCTCAAGGTGGGCATATCAGGGAGAGATCCGCTCGTTTGGCGACATCGCCAAACGAGCGGATCTCTCCGTGTATAGCCACCTTAACTACAAGAGAACCCCCCAATCTGCTCCACATTTTTACTGGGATCACCAACCTGGCCCTCCATTGCGTCTATATCTTGGGAGAGTTACATGAGCGGTACCCCAGTATTTGGATGGTGCTGGATCACATGTGCCAAATTCAGGAGAGGGCTGCCCAGGAGGAACCCCAGAAGCGTGTTAGTGGATTGGGTTTTTATATCCTAATAGTCACGGGGAGCTGCAAACAGAGATAATATAAACTTTGTTTGAGTCTTAGTTTAGCTGCCATTTGAAACTCAGTTGATTAGCAGAGGGACTGATATAAGAAAGCTTAGTGGGGTAAAGGAAATACCTTCATTCAGACTTAAAAAATATTCAAAAAGTTGAATTGTGGAATGATGGTATGTTTGTAGTAGGGACGCACCGAATGCAGGAATTTGCAAATTAGGGACGGGACGGAAATTGCGTTACTTTTTGTCACAAAACAAGGGAATAAAAAATGTTTTCCCCTGGCCACCGGTTCGGTTCGGTATTCGGCCGAATATTTCGCAAAGGATTCAGGGGGGTTCAGCCGAATCCAAAATAGTGGATTTGGCACATCCCTAGTTTGTAGCACCCTGTTAAAGGGTTTGTTCACCTTCCAACACTTTTTTCAGTTCAGTCAGCTGTTTTCAGATTGTTCACCAGAAATAAACTCTGAACTGTTACAATTTTGCAACATTTAGTTGATACACTTTTCAGCAGCATCTCTGGAGTATTAGTAACTATTGTATCAATTGTAACCTACCTTTAATGAAACTCAGGGATTCTGCTCAGCAGGGACAAAAATAAGAAATGTATCAACTAAATGTATCCGTTTAGAACTGTTTACAGGGTCAGCGACCCCCCCTCCCAGAGCTGCTTTAGAAGGTGAGAAATTATACTTTGCACTTCAATATTAGAAAACCTGTCACACATAGAAAATAGAAAGTAATCGGAAAAAGTCTTTATTTCTGGGGAACTATCTGAAACCAACTGAACTGAAAAAAGTCTTGGAAGGTGAACAACCCCTTTAAGTAATATGTGCACATTACATTGGCCGCTACATGCAATACCCAAAATCCATGATGTTCCATGATGCACCAAATCCAGCATTCGGCAGAATATGGGTTTGGATGAATCTTGAAAGACTGCCCCAAGTGCAGTCACGACAAAAACAGACGCAAGTGTCATGTATTATAGACATTGCCTCTTTTGATGAATATTGTGCAACGCCACTATCGACACTCAGGGGCAGATTTATTAAGTATCAAATTCTAATTTTTTTTTTATGGTCAAAACTCTCAAATTCGAATTGGGAATAATACAAACTCGATTCGAATTTCGAGATTTATCAAACCTTTGTGGCTATTCTCCATCTAAAACCTGCTGAGTTCATGTATAAGTCAATAGGAGAGATCCAGTTACCATTTTGAAGCTGTTACTAGCCTTCCTGACATTCGAGTTTGTTTTGGAGAAAAAACTCGTTTCGAGTTGAGTCTAATTCGATTCGGGTCAGAAATATTCATTTGAGTTTTAGAGATTCGATTTTTTTTATTAAATAATCCCCAATCGAATTTAGAGTATATTTGAATTTATCAGCGTTAAAAAAACTCCCATGAATTCGAAATTCAACCTTTGATAAACGACCCAAACCGCAACCCACATATTTTTTTTTTTAAAGGTAAGTTTTATTTCGTTTTTGAACACAAAACATACTCACAGAACAAACAGTCAAGCAGACCGGTTCATAAAGATTATACATAGGTACAAAAAAATGGCAGAATGTACAAGTCGACTACAAGCACAACAAAATAAGCATCGACATGAGACAATAACGGACTTTTGGGATAAGCGAACACCCGAGGGACCCAAGAGGGGATTCAGGAGGAGCGGAATCACCACTAGTATGACCCAGGCGGTCTGTGCAACTACCGTTCAGTCAGGAAGATTCGGATCTATGTCAGTCCACGAACCCCATATCTTGTCAAATTTAGTAGGCGAGCCCCTAGATTCATAGGTAAGTTTGTAAAGGGGTGAGACATTATTAACTAGCTGCACCCACGCTCTAAGAGAGGGTGGTAAGTTTGCAACCCACATATTTACCCACTTTGATCCGCTACCTGCCTCGGACCCGCAACTGCCTGATCACCATCAATCGGAAGTGATGTCATAAAACGTAGGCAGGACGGAGACAATTTTTGTAAAATTTTAAGACCCCCGACTTGCAGACCCGCATCTATACCCGCACCTGAAAAGCCTAACCCGCGGGTACCCGACCCGCTGCAGGACTTGTGACTAGGCCACAAAGGCCCGGGCCTAGGGCGGCAAATTCTTCGGGCGGCAAATTCTTTGGGCGGCATGCTTCCCAGCCACTCTGTGGGGAGCACTGGGGACACGCTGCTCCCCAGTGCTTGCATACCAATGCTCTTGCGCTTGCACGAGGTAGCAAATCCAGTTGCTTCTAACCGTTTGCCTTATTTCATGGTTATTCCCTGTTTCTTTATGGGGAAAAAATCGTAATAATGGAAGAATATAGTAAGTACCTATAAAAGACTAGGAGAATAAAAAGGTTGAGTGAGGAGAGGATTAATAAAAGTTTGGAAAGTGGGCCCACGGTTTAAGGTTTTCTGGTGGGCCCCTGTCATCCCAGTCCTACACTATTGACACTGGGAAATGCTGGAGCTGTTGCTACCTATGAATATGGCAGTAGTTCCCAGGTTCCTACAATAGACTGAATCAATAGGGGCAGCAGAAGACCCAAGCCAAGGACACTGAGAATCTCTTGCATTTTGACATATCTGTTATAGTTGCGGTCGCTTTGCTGGTTACGGGCTTTGCAGGCCCATGACCTTAGTATGCTCAGCTTCTGCCTCCAGCAGCCTAGTATTTATAGGTGCGTGCCTGCTTCACCGTGCCCTCTATCAGAGATAGAGATATCATGCCCGATATCAGAGATGAGTGGGTCAGGCACAGGTCTATAAACACAGTTGAATTGCCGGGTCTGGGTTGAGTGGGTGTGTTAGGATAGGGGGCACATCACTAGTGTCCGCGATTAAACGACATTTCTCAAAAAAGGTTTTGATTCAGTTCCGCATTCTCCTAAATATTGTGGTGAAGTATTTGGATTCATTAAAATACAAAAATGATATATTTGGTGCATCCCTAGCGCTAGAAGAAGAATATGACCTCTCTCATAGCAGGGTGCTGGATTCTCCGGCAAATAGACAGAGATAAGTGTTTAGAGCCTCTTTGACTCTCACTAAATCATTTCTGCAGAATGCCCAGCAGATTAAACGCTCCCACTTGCTCCATCATTAATGCAAAGTTTTAGTAATAAATAGCGCATGCAGCGTTCATTAACATGTCTTCCACTTCTGCCCTAATGGTGACACGGACACTTACACATTTATTTACTGTGCCGTATCTGACATGATGATTTTTAATTATTTTCCCAAAACAAAAATCCCTTTCTCCCCCCCCCCAGCACTCAATGTAGTCGGTCTCTAACACGTAATTGCAATTCTAATTTTGTTTTAATGGAAGCTTCTATGGGAAGCGCTGAGAAATTAATCTCTCTAAAAGCCCTAATTACAATTGCTACGGTAGTGTTAGGTAAAGAAGAGCCATATTGGTGATTGCCAAGAAATTTGCCCTGAAATTTTTCCCACTGTTTTCCTTTAGGAACAAACTTAAAATTATTTTTGCAAAAAAAAAAAAAAAAAGAGAAACAGATGCTGAGAGAGGGATAGTGAAGATTAACTTGATTATTTCAGAAACGCTACAGAATTTTTAATTATATTGAGAAAACTTCTTATTTCAGCATGATGAAGCTTATATTAATTTTCATTTTCATGATAGTTCCCCTTTAATACTGAAAACCTTGAAGACCATGTAAACAATTGGGGAATTAGCTGCTGTTACACAGGCAAAATTTGCCCTTGCCTGGTATCCATGACAATAAATAATTAGACATGTGATTTCATTATTTCCATGGTTAGCAAGACACCCTTGCCCATGTTCTACATAACGTCAATAATGGAGCACCACAGCATTATTTCTCTTTTTATCTCTGATTTTCAGCCTGCTCCCAGCTTGATCTATTGCTCAATTTGTAAGTCTTCAATAAATTGGTCTTATCTGAAGCCAGCTTGTGCTGTGGAACATGAGGTGAGCTAGAGCAATGGGAAGCACATATTACTATCTTTTTATATAGGGCTGGCATGTTGCACTACACTCTAGAGCAGGGGTCCCCAACCTTTTTTACCTGTGAGCCACATTCAAATGTAAAAAGAGTTGGGGAGCAACACAAGCATAAAAAAGTCCCTTGGGGTGCAAAATAAGGGCTGTGATTGGCTATTTGGTAGCCCCTATGTGGACTGGTAGCCTACAGGAGTCTCTACTTGGCACTATACTCAGTTTTTATGCAATTAAAACTTGCTTTCAAGCTTGGAATTCAAAAATAAGCACCTGCTTTAAGGACCCTGAGAGCAACATCCAAGGGGTTGGAGAGCAAAATGTTGCTCGCGAGCTACTGGTTGGGGACCAATGCTCTAGAGGGACCGTTCATCCTTCACATCAGTCCCTGACCAGTGAAGCTTACAATCTGTGGTCAGTGTCGTACACACTATGTTCAGTTTCATCTGGAGCCTGAATATTTTTGGAACTTGCTTGTATGTTTTTGGATTGTGAGATGAGTAACCAGAACAAATACTGTAAATTCAGGAATATCCATCTCCAAGAGACAATACTTCAGCCCCTGTTCTGTACTGAGGGCCATGGTCACCATTAGAAGTCTGTAAAATTAGAATTTATGACCCTCCTAGTGTTTAATTCATAACTAGTAGACAGATCACCCGTAGGAGGTTTTAAGCTTAGCTTTACTAAATTTAGTTAGCCATTTAACTAAAGGTTAATCGATCTGGCCATGTCTTGTGGAACAATGTTTCTGATCCTAAAAGTATCTTGAATTTCTGCCCTGTTGTTTGGCAGAAAGTAAATAGGAACGAGGACCAGGAAATGGACTCCCCCATTCATACAAAAATAAACCCTTTTTATTCCATCCCCTCTATTCCCTTAGAGGCCCATTTATGAAAGGTCAAATTTCGAATTCATGTGAATATTTTTAAATTTGTATATACTCACAATTTGACTGGGAGGTTATTTAAGAAAATATTTTTCTAATATTCGATCGATTGGTTCAGACCCGAAAATTAGAATCGTATTCAATTTGTACGAATCGTTTTTATCTACCGAAAAAAATAACTTGAATGTCAGGAAGGCTATTAACATCTCCAAATGGCTCAACTAACCTCTGCCATTGACTTGTACATGAACTCGGCAGGTTTTAGGTGGCGAATATTTGAATTAGGATTCTTTCCATGGGCGAGGTGTGATACATCTCACATGTGAATTTACATTTGAATGGGGGATTAAAATTAGAATTTTTGAATTTGAATTTACTATTCGATTCATGATAAATCTGCCTCTTAAAATTCAAAATTTATTAAAGGGTCAGTAACATAAAAAACATTTTTTAGAATTTTTTTTTGTACATAACGAAAAAAAACACCAAAACACATTTAACGTTAAATCGGTGAAGTCTTTATTAAGAAAAACTTACCGATACTCCGCTTGCGCTCCTCTTCAGAAAAGGCAACATTGCGGCGATCCATCGCTCGATTTCTCCTCCCTGGCTATCTCCTATAGAAGGCAGGGAGGAGAAATCGAGCACGATGATTCATCGCCCTGTTGCCTTTTCTGAAGAGGAGCGCAAGTGGAGTATCGGTAAGTTATTTCTTAATAAAGACTTTGCGAAGTTAAATCTTTCTTGGTGGTTTTTTTTCGTTATGTACAAAAAATGTTTTAAAAAAACTATTTTTATGTTACTGGTCCTTTAAAAAAATAGAATTTTCATAACTATCGACCCGAAAACTTGAATTGAATTTGGTTTGAGTTTTAAAAGCTCGATTCAAGTTTTTTCTCCGATAAAAACTCCAATATCAGGAAAGCTGCAAACAACTCCAAATTGATCTCAGGACGTCTCCCATTGATTTAAAAAAGCAATTCAGCAGGTTGTAGATGGCGAATAGTCGAATTTGAGTTCCTAAAGGGCCAGAGTATGATAAATCTCGAATCGAATTTTAACAATTCCCTAGTCGAATTTGACAGTTTTGCCCATAAAAAACCTCGAAAATTAGTATTCGAATTTTTAATTCGACCCTTGATAAATCTGCCCATTAGTGTATCTATGCTATTAACTATAGAACTGAGCAAAGAAGCATCAGGAGATGCTTTCTGTAACAGTAACCATTTTGGGTGTTCCAGGACAAATAGGGCTATATCTCTGCTATTTAGGAACTCTTGACAACTTCATATATATGGGTAAAGTATTAATGTGATCCTGCAATGTTGCACTCATGTATTGGATGACTTGCGGTGGAATTAACCCGATTTCATTGTGATGCACAATGCGATTAGCCAGATATTGTCTGCGCCAAGAAGGTGCAGTTGTTTCAGATGAAGTGTGCTGAAGATATATTTACTCCTTCACCTGCAGTGCCACAAAGGGAATTTATGAGCCACCTTCCTCAGTATTTGTCGGTCTTGTACTTTTCCTCTGCCGGAAGGATGTAGGGAGGGGGTAGAGAAATTTATGGATGCAGGAAATTGTTTAAATCTTCCTCAGGGTAGCGCAAGAGTGAGCAAGCAATGTAAATATTTCACATAATATTTTATAGTGCGACGAGAGGGCTTTGCAAGGTTGCAATGCAGCGGGAGTTGCAGGATGACATGCCCTTGTCAAATTGGATCTTGGGTATGTAGGAATGTGACGGAATGCAGAATATGGGGTTTTGTTAAAGGGGCAGTGATGCCTGGAGACAAGTCTCTCTTTGGTATATATGGCATAACCTTCACCAGCATGAGCATAGAGAGTTTTCCTTTTAATTGGGAAAATTTATAAAGATTGTCCATTATTAGTTAATACCCAATCCGCTCCAGTTTCTTTACGTGACTCCAAAATTCTCCCCAGCTGCTCAAGAACATTCATTGGGAGACTCAGCTGCGTTACGAAAGTCTTGTTTTACAACTAGATCTGCACCTTGTCATAATTTCCTATTGTAGGAGGAGGAAATTTTAAAGGGGATTTGTCATCTGAAAAAATAATTCCAAATCCTTGCTTATCATGTTAGTCAAGCAAAATAAACTTTAATTACACTATGAAAATTATTTGAATCTTGTTTCCTTTGGTCTGGGAATTCATAATTATAGCGAGCAGGCAGGAGCCATTTTGTGGACACTGTTATTAAGACAAGTCCTGCATCATCTCAGAATCTTGTTTGTGCACCAGAATGGGAGACCTGATGTCCATCCCCATGCACTGGTTACACAATTAAATGGTAAAGAGATAGGGGAAATGTGGGGAGAGCAGTGACATCTAGGAAGAGCTGAATGGAAAGTGAAAGTAATTGCCTGCCCCGCCAGGGCATAGAGGCAGGTCAGGTAATATTTGATTGACAGCTGAAATTTTAAATGCGTTTACAAATGCTATGAATTAAGAATAAAAAAAAGAATTTGTGTTTCATGTTTAATTTGAAAACAAACCCACAGGTTCAAAATTAGGGTTGCCACCTTTCCAACTAGTGCAGACCGGGCAAGGAACGGGGCTGTGACATGGAGGGACGGGCTGTGAGGTCAGGAGGGGACTATGATGCGGTGATTGACCAATCACTGTGTCAATCATGGGGAGGTTTTGTCCCAGGCAACCCTTTAAAATACCAGGCTGTCTGGGTCAAAACCGGACAGGTGGCAACCCTATTCAAAATCCTTGACCTAGGACTTGACTATGGCTCCATACTTGACATCTGCGATCTTTGGCTTATTTTCCAGAATGTTTAGGCAAATTCTAGGAAGGTTCTTCAGTGTTGATTTTTCATATTGTAGAAGGAAAAATAGAGGGCTCTACTAGGGATTAGTAATACCTAGAGGCCTTGTTTATCAGCTCACCAATCCCCTAGTACCAGATTTGGTGAATGTTGCATATAGAAGATATTGTTCATCAAACTAGAGCTTCCATCATTGTACCGTGTCCCTTGAATCTGTTATTGTGTTCATTGCCAACTGGAACAAAATCATAGAGTTTTTTTAATTTAAAAACACAACCCTTGCCATTCAGATGAAATCTAGTCGTTTCCTAGCTACGTTGGAACGATCCAGGCGTGAAATAATATCCGTTGTCTGTCAATTCTCATGAAGACTGGAGAAATCTCAGAAGCCAGAAAGCGTGTGACTCCAGGATTCTCATCTTTGGCTCCCAATACTATGGATTTTCGTTAGAAATATGTTCCTTTTCCCCACTCCCATTCTGGGCCCCTAGGATGGAGATAACAGTTGATTGCTTTGCTTCACAAGAAGTCTGAGCTGCTGTCACTATATATCTATTCATGTAGGTTCTTGACCTTGCAAGAGTAACCAAAGTGTTATATGGTCAATCAGTCCCTATTAACTGTCAACGTATAGGAGAAGCATTGGTTAACCATATACGTGCAATTACTGGGAAAATCTTCATGAACTTTGATGAATGTTCATATATAGAAACCTTTTACCTCTTAGAACCTACACAAGGTTGTAAAGAGCTTTTTTGATGGTATAAAATGTAAAATGATCCACTATCATTATATATATATATATATATATATATATATATATATATATATATATATATAATATATATATATATATATAATATATATATATATATTAGGGATGCACCAAATCCACTATTTTGGATTCGTCCCATCCCCCAAATCCTTTGCGAAAGATTTGGCCAAATACCGAACCGAATCATAATTTGCATATGCAAATTAGGGGTGGGAAGGGGAAAACCTTTTTTACTTCCTTGTTTTTTGACAAAAAGTCACACAATTTCCCTCCCCGTACTTAGTTTTCATATGCAAATCAGGATTTGGATTCGGTTCGGCCGGGCAGAAGAATTCTGGCAAATTGTAATCCTGCTAAAAAAAAAAAGGCAGAATCCTGGCCGAATCCCAAACCTAATCCTGGATTCGGTACCAGTCAGAGCATTATCAAGGGCATTATCAAGTATAGGGCAAGTCATTTGGTTCAGATAATCTGTAAGTTTTGTGCACCAAGTTGTCATGGGTTTGCACTGTATTGCACTATAGCCTTGTACCACTGGGGTTCTCAGTGGTGATTTCAACCACATCACTATATGCATGGAATGCGCATGTCTGTTTTGTTTCCAAAACATAGAGGCAGCTTAATCGGCTTTTCGTAAAAGCGACCCTAATGTGCGGCTGTTTTATGGAGATTCGATTGGAAGCTCCGCTGGTGAATGAACTGATGTGAATGATGCACATTCTCTTTATATCACTGTGTGATTCCTTGGCACCGTAAATAAAGGATAGAAATAAGCTTGGGAAATATTGCTTTATGGTAGGGTAGTCCAGCATGCCATTGTCAAGGCCAGTGTTTCTGAAAATGTATATGTGGTTCATGTAACTTGAGAAAACCTGAGGTTCTCGTTAAACTGAATTCTTAATTTGGCTTCTATATAAAATTCTGACTTAGGCCACCATCCATTCCTAACCCTTTATTTTGTATAAACACACAGTTAATATCATGTGAGGCATGGACATTTAATACAGGTATGGGACCTGTTATCCAGACTGCTCGGGACCTGCGGTTTTCCAGATAACAGATCTTTCCATAATTTGGATCTTCATGCCTTAAGTCTACTAGAAATTCATTTAAACATTAAATAAACACAATAAGCTGGTTTTGCTTCCAATAAGGATCAATTATATCTTAGTTGGGATCAAGTACAAGCTACTATTTTATTATTACAGAGAAAAGGGAAATCATTTTTAAAAATTTGGATTATTTGGATAAAATGAAGTCTATGGGAGACAGCCATTCTGTAATTCGGAGCTTTCTGGATATCGGGTTTCCGGATAAGGCATCCTATACCTGTACAGGTACGGGACCAGGTTTTCTGCATAACGGACCTTTCCATAATTTGAGTTCCCATGCCTGAACCTACTTTAAAAAATCAGCTAAACAATAAATAAACCTAATAGGATTGTTTTGCCACCAATAAGGATTATTTATATCTAAGTTAGGATCAAATGCAAGCTGCTGTTTTATTATTACAAAGAAAACATTTGTACATTTGAAATAATTTTGGAAAGTATGAATTATTTCATTAAAACTAAGTCTGTCAGATGGGCAGTCTGTAATTCGGAGCTTTCTGAATAACGGAACCCATACCTGTATAAGCACATAAGAAGTCAATTTTTATTACAGTTATGTTTTATTCCATCGTTGTAAATGAACAATATGGCACTAGAGAAAGGAAATCAATACTTCACTGTATTTATTAATGAAATTTGGGTTACGGCGTCAGCGCTGCGTGAGAAATAGGCCTGCAGCTGTTTTTCTCATTAATCCGAGACATTTCTGCTATGTTTATGCAAATCCGTGAGCTGGGGCAATAAATTGCCAAAGCCACAATATAATATATATATATATATATATATATATATATATATTCAGCAAGGAAGATCCGCACTCTCAGGTCTTAAGTAAAAACGTAAAAGGCCTCGGAGGAGGCCGAGACGTCAGTCTCGTATGTAACAATAAAACTTTTTGCATTTTTACTTAAGACCTGAGAGTGCGGATCTTCCTTGCTGAATATGTATTGATATTATTGATACTGCACCCAGGCAACTTAAACTACTTTTCGAGAGTGGACTATATATATATATATATATATTTTTTTGTTTTTTTTGTTTTTTTTTTCTGCTGGCTGCTGGCCTTAAACCATAATCAGCCATTGCCTTTAATTAACTCGCAGATGGGTGAGACTGAATCCTCGCTCTGTGCAGAAAGTATATAAAAATAATTTTCTGGCCATTTTTATATCTACATAATGCTCGCCTTGTGAGTTCTAATCAGTTTTATTGGTCTTCAGAATTTATACACTTTCAGCTGGATTTACGGTATTTCCTCTTTATATTTGCTCAGTTTAAGATGTTGTTCAATGACAATCCATTTGCACACTTTAAAGCAGGGATGCACCGAAACCACTATTTTGGATTTGGCTGAACCCTCGAATCCTTTGCGAAAGATGTGGCCGAATACCCAACCAAATCAGTATATGCAAATTAGGATTCGGATTCGGTTTGGCTGGGCAGATGGATTCGGCCGAATCCGAATCCTGCTGAAAAAGGCCAAACCCTGCCCTATCCCAAACCGAATCCTGGATTCGGTGCATCCCTACTTTAAAGATGTGAAATGTGCTGCTAGAACAAAAGCAGTATGGCAACGCTAGCACTCTTATATAACATGTTCCATACAGACAACATTCCTTTATGGATTATCATTGCCATTTGAACCAGTGCCATCTTATAGGATAACGGATATGTGATTAGTGAACCACTGGCTCCTGCGAATATGATGCTTTTTATAATACCGGTGGGTCAGGCAGAATTTCACTGTCTTGAGCCCTCTTATTCTAGGGCCCTCAGAGCCGCCAGTGTATTTCTTTTCGGGCTATGCCATAGACTCAATTGCTAAAAAAGGAGAATACTTGATTGAACAATCATCTCAAGCCTTAAGCATTTAGGTGACACTTAATCATAGGAGCCTATGATTAAGTGTCACCTAAACATGAAACGCGTCAGGCTTGAGATGATTGTTCGATAAAGTATTCTCCTTTTTTAGCACTGGAGTCTATGGCAGATGGCCTTTCCGTAATTCAGAGCTTTCTGGAGAACGGGTTTCCGGACAACGGATCCCATACCTGTACTAGATATAATTAATCCTTATTGGAAGCAAAACCAGCCTATTGGGTTTATTTAATGTTTACATGATTTTCTAATAATCCTTACGGTATGAAGATCCAGTATACGGAAAGATCTATTATCCAGAATGCCTATAATGGATAACAGGTTCCATACCTGTATGAAGATTTAGGATTTATTACTGAGATGCCTATAAAGGGAAACTCGCTATTATCTCCTCCGACTCCCATAATTTATCAAGGAGCTGCAGGCGCTGAGCCTTCGCCGCTACCTGTATAATAATAAACACCTCCTATTATCAGTTATTGGGTTACATCTAGTCCCTTACTGCTGTTTTCCCACCCTGCTCCCTGTCTACTCATGGCGCTGCCTCGGCTCCTCGTGAAGCCGCTGATATTTTTATGGAGTCGTTTATTAGTAAACCTTTCCACCATTTAAAGCCGGCGTATGTCATAGATAAAAGCTCAATAGGATCTCGTCACCGAGTAAATATAATTATTTTACGGTAGTAAATCTCTCTGAATTTTTAGGGTACTCGGATGTCAAATTTCTCATTTATTGTACTGGGGGGGGGGGGGGAATGATCATTTTCTGAATTACCTGCTTATTAGACATGAATAAGCCATTGCTGCTCATTGTTTCTTAGAACAGTAAGTGCTGAAGAAAAGATGGCTACTTTTTTTTTTTTTTTTAAAAAAGAATTCTTTTTATTGAGTTTTATCAACAAAATAAATAATAAAGGGCTGGAAGGTGCACCCTTGTTCACAATGAAGTTGCAGGAGAGTCTATCCATGGAGACCAGGTCAGAAGTGACTAACGTTAGTGAAAATTCGCCAGCATGACGTTACTTCGGTACTTCTCCGATTTAATAATTGGCACAGGCGTAAATTTGCTGGTGAAGGAGATAGACTTTAGCGCTACTTCGCACTCTTTAACGCCAGGTGAATTTGCGCTCTGGCGAATGGATATAACTACGCAAATTCACTAAGATGCCGATTTTACTGAACATTACCTCTTGCGCCAGACTTGCCTTCGCCACCTCAGACCAGGCGAAGTGCAATAGAGTAGATAGGAGTTCCTCAAAAAAAAAAGTTGAAAATTTTTCTAAGTCCCAAAAAACGCTGGCGACTTTAGAGTCAAAGTAAACTTTATTGTCATCTCCGCAGTATACAAATATACAGTGAGACGAGACGACGTGGCTCCAGCTAGTACATACCACAAAAAGGCACTTAAAAATACACAATAAATATGTAAACATGAAATGTGCAATATATTGGCAGAAAGGGTTCCCCCCTACATTTCCTAACATATGGCACATAAACTATACAGTGGGCACATGTGTAGGGCATTATAACAACTCTATTTCCTTTTATAAGGGTTCCCTGGGCTTGTGTAGTGTAATGTATTTGCTGCAACATATACGTCCATTGAAATTTAACTTCCCGTCGTATGCAAATTAGCCAACGCTATCGCAGCTTTGCTTGCCGAATTAACGATATCGCAACTTTGCATCGTTCAGCGCCCTGGACGCAACTTTGCATTTTAGTGAATTAGCATTGTCCTGGCAAATTTTCGCATGGCGAATTGTGTTGATGTGAGCGAAGCCGTAGCTGGCGAGTTTCCGCAGGTTAGTGAATTTGCCCCCAGATGTCTTACTGTAACCAGATGGTTACTTTAATGGCACTGTACTGAATGAACAGAAGATTCCTCACTGAATTTGTATTTTTTTCCCAATGAGACTTTATTTGTGTGAATATTTTAAAACAGTGCTATCCGACCAACTTATTACATATAATGGGCCCATTGTATGTCATATTACATACTGGAGGGCCAGACTGAATTAAAATGATGATGGGGAAGTCTATGGAGCCTGTGAGCAGACTGAGGGCCATATCAAGCCTGCAGGCCTCCAGTTGGACAGCCCTGTTTTAAAATATTTCCTATGGGCAAATATAATTGCAAATACTGGGTTATATGTGTCAGTCGGATCCCATGCGGTGCCTGTATTTTGCATTTTTAAAGTAGCAAATGAAAAAATGAATAAATTATAGAGTCGGAGGCTGCACCAGCACAATATTGTCTGTCAGCAGATAGAATGGCATTTCTCCAAACCTATGAGAATTCCGTCAGAATATACTTTTGTGTTATTTCCCTTAAGCTTTTCCATTTTAAAGGGTAACTGGCAAGTAATCCATCAACCCCAATCGGAGCATGATTATCAATCTTCCAGTGTAGACAGAATGCCCCCTGAAGCCAGCCCTTTGGATGATAAATCATTTTGCAAACATATATTGAATCCCCAATCATATTTTCTTTATATCTGGGTCATTTCTATTCCCTTGCTATGGTCAATCTCCAACCAAATACAGTAGAACCCCCATTTTACATTTTTCAGGGGACCAGGAAAAACTTGTCAAATCCGGGAAAATGTAAAATCAGGGAAATGTGTTAAAGTAACTTTTTCTTCAAGTACTGAAAGGATATAAGAACAGAAGTCCCTTTTACTTTGAGATACAATATTTAGTGTGTTAATAACAAGGGTTAAACATTGCAGTGTTAATGTTACACTATGGGGGGCAAGTCCAAGACTCTCTGTCAGTCACATACACAACCTAAAGCAATAAGTAATTGGTGCAGGACTGTATACGGTAGAGTCCTGCAGCGGGTCGGGTACCAGCGGCTTACCCGCAAAAACCTGCGGTACCCCACGAGTTGCGGGTAGAAGTTCCTGGTGCGGGTATAGACGCGGGTTTGCGGGTCGGCCTGCGGGTCTTCTCAATAGCGATTTTTACTCCTTTTTTTTTTTAATCACATCTACTTCAGATGATGTCACTTCCGGTTTACAATGACAGCACTTCCTGCTCTACTCGTTTTTTTCTGATCACGCCTACTTCCAATGATGTCACTTCCGGTTAGGGATGCACCGAATCCAGGATTCGGTTCGGGATTCGGCCTTTTTAAGCAGGATTCAGATTCGGCCGAATCCTTCTGATAGGCCGAACCGAATCCTAATTTGCATATGTAAATTAGGGGCAGATAAGGAAATAATGTCACTTTTTGTCACAAAACAAGGAAGTAAAAAATGTTTCCTCTTCCCACCCCTAATTTGCATATGCAAATTAGGATTTGGTTCGGTATTCGGCCGAATCTTTCACAAAGGATTCAGGGGTTCAGCCGAATCCAAAAAAAGTGGACTTGGTGCATCCCTACTTCCGGTTTAAAATGACAGTTACTATTTTAAACCACTTTATTTCAAAAATAATAACATTCATAGAGGAAAAAAGTAGTTTTTGGGAACATCAGGACAAACTTTTGATGTAAAATCCAGGAAAACATTACTTATAATCAGGGAAGTGCACCCATTGAAATGCATTATAAATTGGTGGGACCACAAATAAAAAATGTAAAATGCGGGAAAACTAATATGCAAATTAGGATTTGGTTCGGCCGGGCAGAAGGATTCGGCCGAATCCTGCTGCAAAAGGCCGAATCCTGAAATCGATGCGTCCCTAATAAATATTGAGTATATGAAGCAAATGAGTGCAACTGGGGGGGGGGGCTTGAACTGGGTAGTAAAACCTCTTGCTAAATAAGGTAACTTGTAGAACTCTAGTCCTTTGTTGACCAACACCTTCACCTTGATCAGTCGCCAATTAAAATGTATTGTTGCTAATGGTGTCCTGTATCCTCTTGTAGGTACCAGCAGATGGAAATGGAGGCCTGTTGGCAGAACCACAGATTGCCATGTTCTGTGGCAAGTTGAATATGCACATGAATGTTCAGAATGGGAAATGGGAGACCGATGTGTCCGGGACGAAGGGCTGCATCGGAACCAAGGAGGGAATCCTTCAGTACTGTCAGGAGGTAAGTCTTCTCTTTATCATTTGATGAACTGCGTTGGGCTTTAATGTGAGCAGTCACAAAAGGGATACTGTCATGGGGAAAAAAATCCCATCAGTTAATAGTGCTGCTCCAGCAGAATTCTGCACTGAAATACGTTTTTCAAAAGAGCAAACTGTATTTTTTATATTTTTAATTTTGAAATCTGCTGTGGGGCTAGACATATTGTTAGTTTCCTAGCTGCCCCAGTCATGCGACTTGTGCTCTGATAAACTTCAATCTCTCTTTACTGCTGTACTGCAAGTTGGAGTGATATCACCCCCCCCCCCCAGCAGTCTAACAACAGAACAATGGGAAGCTAACCAGATAGCAGCTCCCTAACACAAGATAACAGCTGCCTGGTAGATCTAAGAACAGCACTCAATAGTAAAATCCAGGTCCCACTGCGACACATTAGTTAAATTGAGTAGGAGAAACAACAGCCTGGCAGAAAGCAGTTCCATCCTAAAGTCCTGGCTCTTTCTGAAAGCACATGACCAGGCAAAATGACCTGAGATGCACCTACACACCAATATTACAACTAAAGAAAAATACACTTGGTTGTTACATGGTCGAGTGAATTCTTTGCAGTGTAAGTGTAATTTAGAAATAAAAATTACAGCATAAAAATCATGACAAAATCCCTATAAGGAACAGGTGTCTGTATATTAAAAGCACTGCTGTAACCTATTGAATAATACTGTATGTAGGGTAATATCACTTTTTGTCTGTCAGCAGACAAAATCGTGGCAGCACATGTACTACCTGCTGTTAAATTGGCTGCTCCCAGATGTGATAGAGGGTTGCTATTCCAGTCAGTAGCCGGCAATGCAGGTGGTGACAAACAACTGGCCTTATACTTTGTGGCCTCTTTAAAGGCTAGCCATACACTGACTGGCCCATGAAAACTGATATCTCGGATTATTAGCCTATGTATGGAGGCTTTCTGAGGGCCTGTCCAAGCAATATATGATCAAAAACTAAACAGATATATATGGGACAGGTAAGAAAATCCAAATTATGACATATTGATGGGTTCCTCTCCTAAGGGTAAGGGCACATCTAAGAATCGGCTCTTTTTCTGGGTGACTAATCTCCCCGAACTGCCTCCCGCCGGTCGATTTAGATTCTAGCAGTTCGGGGAGATTAGTCGCCCCGAAGAAGAGGCAATGACACTCGGAGCTCTTCGTTTTCGGAAATCGCCCCAAAGTTTCCTCGTGAGGCAGTTTGGGGAGATAAATCGCCCCGAAGAAGAGGAGATTTGTCGCTGGGCAGCTAATCTCCCCGAATCTGTGCGTGTGTCTCTGCCCTAAAGGGGCTCCATGAACCGAGGAGCTAAACAATAAGAACATCCCAGTTTGGTTCAGCACGTAGGAGGCCACACTGGGCAAAGATCTCTAATGGAGTAGATTTCATGGTCAGACTGGGGCTAGCGGATGCTAGGGTAAAACCCAGGTTCTCTCCTCCGACTGGCCTCCTCTTCAAAGTTTGTGCGACATGCATGAGCGGGGGTAGATGTTAAAAGGGGGAGCATGTGCAGGCGCAACACTGGTGGGCCCCTAATGCGCCAGTCCAACACTAGATTTAAGGGTGGCCATACACGGGCAGAATAAAGCTGCCGATATTGGTCCTTTAGACTGATTCGGCAGCTTATCTGTGCATATGTGTTGGCGTCCAACGGGTCTCCCCAATCGATATCTGGCCAAAAATCGGCTTGATATTGATCGGGCAGGTTTGATCTTTCCTGCAATCGAGGGGACTGCATTGGATAGTTGATGTGGTCAGCGCCCATTTCCTTCCTAGGGCCAAACGTTCGGATTAACACGATATTGCCCTGCCTTTGGTGGGCACATCAGGGAAATATCCGCTCATTTGACGACCTCACCAAACAAATGGATCTTATCGTGTATGGCCACCTTTACTGTGTATGTCGAGCTTTGTGGGTTTAGTTCTCCTTTAACCCATTTCCCACTGTTTAGATTTTGCCCAAAAGGCCAATGCGTCATTTTCTTACCCAAATGGTGCAGCCACCATTATTTACCATCTGTCTGTGCCTGTGTATACTGCAGCTTTGTTAGCCCTTTCTGTTGCTAATTGAAACCATTTATTATTATTATTATTATTATTATTATTATTAACAACTATTTATAAAGTACAACAGTTTCCACAGCACCATACAATAGAAAGGGTGTAAATATCAAACAAATTGCGGAACGCCGATCAATAAAGTACAAAGGGCCCTTGCTCAATAGAGCTGACACTCTAATTACCATAAATTCATTGTGCATAGAAATATCCATACTCTATAATTTGATTTATGCCCCTCAGTACATAGCAGCTGCAGGCTGACACGGAGCTCAATGTAACACGTTTTGATTGGCTTTGCCCTCTGGGTGTTTTTCTGGTATTCAGTTTAGAAGCATAAATGAATATGTTCCCGGCCTGCATGGTTTTTGTGACAGCTGTCAAGAGACAACAGCAGAACGCCCCTTTATTTAAGAATGAATTTATATCCCCCAAACCAATCAAATCAGCAGCATGTCATTAGTATGCAGGAGACACCGGCCATGTTCCCTCTTTCTAATGAATATTCAAGGGAAATTGCTGAAATCTTGTTTTTACACAACAAAACTAAAAAAAAAACTATATTTATTTTTTTTAAGGTCAACTTGCCTTTTATTTTGTAGGGTGATGGGGATTAGATAATAAATGTATATGTATAAGTTGAAAATCCATGTCCCAGAGGGTGGGGGGTTTGCGTGAGAAGAGATGAGCGAGGTACAGAGCAGGTAAGTAAACCGGTTGCAGTCGAGTTATGGCTCAGCGCTTGAATGCTGAATGGGATTAGCTATTGACAGGACTATGAATAATTTATTTGGGGTGTCAGCCTTATGGAACTGAATGCTGGTGCGATGAGTAACAGTGAGTGTATTAGGGATAATCTCTCCTAGAAGCCACATTGGGGCTTTTAATATCACTGGCTGCCCATCCCTTAATACCATCTCTGATCTTAAAGGAGAACTAAACCCTGAAAATGAATGTGGCTAAAAATGCCATATTTTATATAATGATCTTATTGCACCAGCCTAAAGTTTCAGTTTCTCAATGGCAGCAATGATCCAGGACTTCAAACTTGTCACAGGGGGTCACCATCTTGGAAAGTGTCTGTGACACTCACATGTTCAGTGGGCTCTGAGCAGCTGTTGAGAAGCTAAGCTTAGGGCTCGTCACTAATTATCCAGCAGAAAATGAGCTTCCCCTGTAATATAAGCTGATGTTACAGGGCTGATTATTAAATTATGATGCTAATTGCACTGGTTTCTGTGCTGCCATGTAGTAATTATCTGTATTAATTACTTATCAGCCTTATAGTGTGACATTTCTATTCTATGTGTACTGTATATTGTGAGTGGGTCCCTAAGCTCAGTAAGTGACAGCAGCACAGAGCATGTGCAGTGAATCAGCAGAAAAGAAGATGGGGAGCTACTGGGGCATCTTTGGAGACACAGATCTTTACTGCTAAAGGGCTGTGGTTGCCTTGGGCTGGTATAGAAGCACAAAACATAACATAACATTTCTACCTACTTCTTTGATTAAGCTTTAAATGGGAACTAAATCGGCAGCCAGTTGACTACTTCCTAAGTATTATAGCTGTAGGATGCCAAGGATAGATCCCTAGTCTCCCCTTCTTGCCCTTGTTCCAATCCACCTAAGTTTGTTCCCCTGCTAAGATAGTACCTACGCACACATACTAGTAACTGTCAGCCTGGTTTAAAGGAATAGTGCACCTTTAAGTTAACTTTTACTATGTTAAAGAATGGCCAGTTCTATTTGTCTTCATTTTTTTTAAATAGTTTTTTTAATTATTTGCCAGCTTGTTCTGACTCTTTCCAACTTTCAAATGGGGAGTGGGTCACTGACCCCATCTAAAAACAATTGCTCTGTAAAGCTACAAATGTATTGTTATTGCTACTTCATATTACTCAACTTTCTCATCAGGCCCTTTCCTATTCATATTCATATTCCAGTCTCTTATTCAAACCAATGCCTGGTTGCTAAGGTCCCTAGCAACCAGACTGCTGAAATTGCAAACTGCAGAACTGCTGAATAAAAAGAAAAGCGAAATAACTCGAAAACTACAAATAATAAAAAAATGAAAACCAATTGCAAATTGTGTCAGACTATCACTCTATACATGGTATTAACGATTAATTATTAATTCAAAAGGTGAACAACCCCTTTAAATTATTTTTTAGTATGATGTGGACTTTACTATTCTAAGAAATTTGCAGCTGGACTTTGGTTTTTATTTTTTGTGGTTTTCTGTTATTTAGCTTTCTGTTCAGCAGCTCTCCAGTATTTCTGGTTGCCAAGGTCTTATTTACCTTAGCAACCAGGGGCACAGCACTAATACAGAGAGACAATGGCGTAACTAAGGAGGAAGCAGAGCCCACACTCGCAGGGGGGCCCGGGGGAACACGGGGCCTGGAATGTGAGGTCTGCCTCCTCTATAGCTAATAATTAACCCCTCCTCCCCAGCCGCTCTCCTACCTGCGGCGAGGAAGGGGGATGTAAGTTGGGCGAGAGTGGGCGGAGTCAGGACGGGATGTGGGCAGGGCAGACGGAAAGTGGGCGGGAGGATGGGGATCGGAATGCTCTCTAAAGATTTTTTTGCAGGAGGGCCTGATGCACTCTAGTTATGCCACTGCAGAGAGCGCAATTACACTAGATAATACGAATTTCCTTCCTCAAGGCAGGCGTGTACCTGTTAGCAGCCAGGTGACAATGGAAGTATATGTGTGTACTGGTTTTTAGAGGTGAGGCTGTGCTGTGGATACTGAATCTCTGTGCCCATGCCATGTATTATGCCTGTTCTGCAGAGGAGAGAAAAGGGATCGGCAGCTGGAGGTTCATTTGGGAGAGAAGCTTTAGTAACTGATACGAGGATGTCCTCAGTGTTTCTATGCACAGGACTCAAGGACACATGTCCCTTCTGAGCTGATCTCCCTGAGAAATATTCATGGCACCCGCAGCAGATGTGCCCTATACAGAGGATATCAAACCAAGCATTTGTCAGTGCCCTCTGTCTGCCCATGGACTCTCAGTGGCCCCAAACTTCTGCGCAAAATGCATTTTATGTGGAACAGCATAATAATTCCTTGTTTTTACTACCCCGCAGTACTGCAGTCATTACTAGTGGCCTGTAGATCAGCGGCACTTGCTGTTGCACTTGCTCCTCTCGTCGCATCATTATCCCATTTATATCGTCCATATCATTTGTCACTTATCTCTAATAGCCCCCTGTTTTTCCCTCACATTAGGCTTCACATTTCATTTATTTCTCTAATGACTTCAGTGGTTTTTATTTCTTCTGCTTAAGCCAGGTTTCCTTATCTCTCTCCGCTCTCGTTGCTGCATAGGTCTCTCACCGGGCACATAACGGGCTGTTGATCCTCCCCTGTGTCTTTGAAGGAGAATTCAACCCGTAATATAAAAAAAAAACCCTCCCCCTACCTTGGGTAGACCCCCCTCCCCCCAGCCTACCTGACCCCCCCGGGCAAGTGCCCCTAACTTTTTACTCACTTACTTAGTTCACGGGCATCCCATTCTTTCTTCTGTCTATTTCAGAAGTTTTGGCGCATGCGCAGTTGGAGTAAATTTCCGGTCCCGAACCACTACACATGCGCAGAAAGTCACAAAAATTTCTGCAATTTTCATGACTTTCGGCGCATGCGCAGTAGTTCGGGACCGGATATTTATTCCAACTACGTATTAGCCAAAAATGCCGCCAATACACGAAGATGGCTGCCGTGAACTACGAGGCCAGAATATCCACTGAGGGGTGAGTAAAAAATTAGGGGCATTTGCCCAGGGGGGCAGGTAGGCTGGAAGGAGGGGGGAGGGTTTTTTTTTTTGTTTTTTTTTAAACTACGGGCTGAATTCTCCTTTAAAACAAGTGCTCTGACGTTTAAGGTAAGGGCACACACTAAGAATCGGGGAGATTTAGTCGCCCAGTGACAAATCGCCTCTTCTTCGGGCAACTAATCTCCCCGAAAAGCCTTCCTGCCGGCCAGAATCGAAATCACCAGTGCGATTGCACTCGGATCGATTTTTTTTTCAAAGTTGCCTTACGAGGAAACTTCGGGTGACTTCGAAAACCGAAACCCTCCGAGTGCCATCCTGCTGGCGATTTCGATTATAGCCGGCGGAAAGGCTTTTTCTGGTGTGCGGTCACCAAATCTCCACGTATCTTCCTGTGTGTCTCTGCCCTTATACTTGTTATGCAAAAGACTTTTTTTTTTACTTATGGCACAAATGGGGTCTATTTCTGCAGACAAAAAAACACCCAAATCCACCCTTGCTGGAAACCCATTGAATACAGCAGCATTTAGTAGAACATCTTCACACTGATGCAGAACTGGCACTTTCAAGCATTTCCCATTCAAGCAAATAGGTGGCTTTTGGCGCTCAGAAAATGCTCCACGAGCCCTTAGAATAAAGAGGCTGTTCACTTTCACAACAATTTTTCTTTTCAAATACTAAACCACAAACTTTTTTCCATTACTGATTGTGTTTACGCATGGTTCTTCAAAAAAATTACTTCAAGCCCTTTTAGTTCAGGTTTTGGATCCGTTATCTGGAAACATGTTATTGGGCAACCCGCTATCCAGAAAGCTCCAAATTACAGACTCCATTTTATCCAAATAATCCAAATTTTTAGAAATGATTTCCGTTTTCTCTGTAATAATGAAGCAGTAGTTTGTACTTGATCCCAACTCAGATATATTAATCCTTTCTGGAAGTAAAACCAGCCTATTGGGTTCATTTCATGTTTAAATGATTTTCTAGTAGACTTAAGATCCAAATTGCAAAAAGATCTGTTATCTGTAAAATCCCAGGTCCCGAGCATTCTGGATACTTGTACTAGGGATGCACCGAATCCACTATTTTGGATTCGGCCGAACCCCCGAATCCTTCGCGAAAGATTAGAATACCGAACCAAATCCTAATTTGCATATGCAAATTAGGGTTCAGCCTCGCAGAAGGATTCGGCCAAATCCTGCTGAAAAAGGCCGAATCCTGGATTCGGTGCATCCCTAACTTATACCAACAGTAGACAAAAGTCACTGGATACAAGTATGGCATGACTATTTCATGACTTGGGGGTGTGCAGTAACACCAGAAAATTAAAAGGCTTTTGCGTCTTTTCAGATTTAAAAAAGAATGAAATCCCCCTACTCTGAGATTTAACTGATTGCTCCCCACCTGTTATCCGGAAACCCTTTTCCGGAAACCCGTTATTCAGAAAGTTCCAAATTACAGACTTCATTTTAATCCAAATTTTGAAAAATAATTTCCTTTTTCTCTGTAGTAATAAAACAGTAACTTGTACTTGATCCCAAATAAGATACAATGAATCCCTATTGAAAGCAAAACCAGCCTATTGGGTTTATTTAATGTTTACATGATTTTCTAGTAGACTTAAGATCCAAATTGCAAAAAGATCAGTTTTCCAGAAAACCCCAGGTCCCGAGCATTATGGATAACAGGTCCCATGCCTGTACCAACAGTAGACAAAAGTAACTGGATACAAGTATGGCATGACTATTTCATGACTTGGGGTGTGCAGTAACACCAAATAATAAAAAGGCTTTTTACATTTAAAAAAGAATGAAAACCCCTACCTTGAGATTTAACTGATTGATCCCCACCCGAGTATCGTACCTACCCTGGGCCCCCCAATACTGGCGCTGTGACTTTACAATTTGCTTTAACCCTGCTATGTAATTATAAAGTACTCTGAGCTATTTTATGTGACTTTTAGGGGCAAATTCACTAACCTCCGAAAATTCACCAGCGACGGCTTCGCTCACAGCGCAACACTTCGCCAGGCATAGTTTCACCAGGACAACCTAATTCACTAAAATCCGTTGTTGCGCCGAATGCTGGCGAAGTTGCGCTAGCGTCACTGCGCAAAGCCAAGTTGCGATAGCGTTGCTTAATTTTTATACGGTGGGAAGTTAAAGTTTATTGGCAAATACATTACACTACACAAACCCGGGAAACCTTAATAAAAGGAAATAAAGTTGTTATAATGCCCTACACATAAGCCCACTGTATAGTTTATGTCCCATATGTTAGGAAATGTAGGGGGGAAGCCGGTTACCCCCCAAAAAAAAATTACGTTCTTTTGCAGCCTATCACCCTGAAAAAAAGTAAGACGCCAGCGTTTTTTGGGACTTAGAAAATTTTTCAACTATTTTTTTTAGGAAGTCTTATCTACTCTATTGCACTTTGCCTGGTCTGAGGTGATGAAGGCAAGTCTGGCGCAAGAGGTAACGTTCAGTAAAATCTGCATCTTAGTGAATTTGCGTAGTAACGACCATTCGCCAGGCCTGGCGTTAGGGAGTGAAGTACCACTAGAGTCTATCTCCTTCGCTAGCGAAGTTACGCCAGCGACTGCTAATAAATCGGCGAAGTTCAGAAATGATGTCACGCTGGCAAATTAGCACCCGCGTTAGTCACCTTTAGTGAATTTGCCCCTTAGTCTTTTGTGACTATTATTCCCCCCCCAAAAAAACATAGTGGTGTGACTGGTCCTTTATCTCTGTGTCCTCCGTGCAAATCGAGCAATAAAGTACAGTAAGCTTGACATTAACAAAAGGGTATCTTCAGTTTTATGTTCACGCTAATTATTTTGTGCAGTCAGCTATTTCATTATGCAAAATACTGCAGAATTCCAAGTCATTGCTGTGCCTTGTACCATAATCATTTTTAGCTGATGGATCAGTTCTGTATATATTCATGATTGAATATGTCCTGTGACCCTTGTTCATGATATTTGCCCTGTGGAGACTTATTTGTCAATCCCTGGGCAGAATACATTGTCTTTAAAATGTCTGGCTAGATGCCCCCTTAGCTCTCAATAAGGTGACCATGATGGATCCCTTCTGTAAAAAACGAGTGGTACTTTTCAACTGACAACGCACTTTTTCAGGCTGTATTGATTTGTAACAGCAGAACCATTAAGGCTCTCATTCATTTTCATTGGGTTCATTTAACGCAAATTTCCTGTGGCTTAATAAATCAGTGGGGTGGTAGAGCGTCAGCATGTGGGTGCATAATTGACACACAATTGTACAGTATAAAAGTGCATAGGAAAGCAACAAGACAAGCATTCATAGATTTCTGCCCCAATTTTAATAAATAAGTCGCTGGAACAAAGCAGCATAGGGCAGAGGTTTTTAGATTGCGGTACATAAATCTGAACCAAATAACTTCACAGTGATTAGAAACCTTACGAGTAGTGATGGGCGAATAAATTCGCGAGGCGTGAATTCATGGCGAATTTCCACGCTTAGCCACCGGCAAATAAATTTGCGAAACTGTGGTGAAAAAAAAATGTATACATGCGTCAGAATTGCCGTGGCTAATTTTCTGGCTGTTCAATTTTATACTTCATTTGTTTTCCTTTAATCATATATGTGCTTTTTCAGTCAATACCCGGAGGAGCTCTAATATCTTCCCCAATACCAAGGCTTTTTAAAATTTCTAAAATGTGCAAAGACCTTTGATTATACTAGGGATGCACCGAATAATTTTTAACAACGTGCCTGTTTATTTTTCTAAAATACACTTGGTTGAAAATAAGTTCTTGAAAAAAGGAAAGCCTGCTCTGCTAAGAACTTACCCGGAAAAACTATACCCCTCAAACAATGTAGGTCTCTATAAAAAGATATTGCATAAAACAGCTCATATTTAAAACCCTGCTTCATGTAAATAAACCATTTTTATAAAAATATACTTTTCTAGTAGTATATGCCATTGGGTAATCATAAATAGAAAATTGCCATTTTGAAAAATAAGGGCACCCCCCTGGGATCGTACGATTCACGGTGCACACAAACATACCAAACAAACTATACTTGTTAGGTCACATGAGCCAATCAACAAACCGAGTTCTTTCTTTTGCTTCAACACTTCTTCCTGTTACAGTTAGAGCTGCAGTATTTCTGGTCAGGTGATCGCTGAGGCAGCACACAGACCATCATGAAATGGTGGGTCTAGGCAAGAGATGTAAAAGGGCAATATTTACTTAAATATATATTCCAGTTTGATAAGATTCTTTAATATGCCACTTAACTTGATATAAACTAACTGTTGCTGAAGTATTCATTTTGGAGTTATAGTTTTCCTTTAAGAAAACCCTGGGTCCCAAGCATTGCGAATAATAGATCCTATAACCGTACCTCTATTGCTTGGGCAAAGAAATATAAAAGGCCGGACTGACAGTTCAGAATAAATGAACATTATATGGTATTAATGTCTGGGGAATACATTTAGCAATTTTTCTCAAGCAGATATATAAGCGGGTCTGTGGGGTGGTGAATGTTCTTATAGGTTCTGGTTTGGTGCTTGGTTTGCCCTACAGTAGTATATGATATATATGTATTCTTTCTAATGAAAGAGTGACTTTCTCCATCAATTCTGATACTTCAACCCTAGAAATTGGTTTGTGGCTTGTAAAGAATGGTTGTAGGTATCACGGGCTGTAGGGGAAATAATAGCACATAGTCATCAAGCTCTCAGAGTATTTTGCTGGAAGCGAGGAAGGCTGTAGAACAATAAAAGTTTGTATAATTACCTTTTATGACTCAGAGTTGCCAAGATCCAGAACATCAGAAAGCTCCCATGTACAGATCTATTATTTATTCTGTAGATTTATGGTTCTTCCTTTGTAGCGTTTGTCTAGGCCTGTGGGTATTTTTGCATTCTACGCTGCAATGTGAGCTCTATAATTACTCATTCCTGCTTGGAATATACAGAAGAGCCCCGCACAACATTACAGGTCATTGGCATTCACTGAATTAATTTCCTTCATGGCCATTTATAGTTTTCACACCACTAAATTAGAGAGATTAGACATCGGCTGTGATACAGGCTCAGTCCAAAATGATTTAAAGCAAATTGTTCCAAGTTATTGTTGATGAAGTAACTGTTCTTCATATCTTTACATACTGCCCGGAGGCATGTGAGGCCTGTAAGCTCTTTCTTCCTATTGGTTTCTCTTAAGGGCAGAGACACACTCTCAAATTCGGGGAGATTACTCACCCAGCGACAAATCTCATTTTCTTCGGGGGCAACTAATCTCCCCAAACTGCCTCCCGCCAGCTATAAAGTAAATCGCCAGCAGGATGGCAATCGGTCTGCTTCGTTTTCTGAAGTCGTCAGAAGTTGCCTGGCGACTTTAGAAAACGAAGTGCTCTGTGTGCCATCCCGCCGGCGATTTAGACTCAAGACGGCGGGAGGCAGTTCAGGGACATTAGTCACCCCAAAGAAGAGGTGACTAAATCTCAGTGAGGCAACTTTGGGCGACTATTGAAAACGCATTGCCGTGTGTGCATTAGTGCAGGCGACTTTGCATTGTAGCCTATGGGGAAAAACGCAGAGGCAGTTCGCCAGGCGACAAAATCTCGCCGAATCTCCTTGTGTGGACTAGCCCTTAAGTAGGAGAAATAGCAGCCTGCTAGAAAGTAGTTCCATCCTAAAGTGCAGACACAAGTACATGACTGGGGGCAGCTGGGAAACTGACAATATGTCTAGCCCCATGTCAGAAAAAAATCTGTATCCCTTTAAGGTTTAAAGTATTTTGTAGTAGACTTAAGGTATGAAGATCCAAATTACGGAAAGATCTGGAAGACCTCATGTTCCGAGCATTCTAGATAAGAGGTCCCATACCTGTACTTCAAGGGATCTTCATATTACATTTGTTTTGGTGTTGGTTAAAGTGTGTTCTGCAGGAATAAGAGGAAGGGATGAAAGGAGGAATAACAAGTCATAAAGCAAAATGCAGTTTTACATTAGACAGAGACCCTATAATTGGACCACAGCTACAAGCAGAGATGGAGGAATGGAGGGTGGGTTTAACACAGTCATTTCGTTTTCATTAATTCTGCTGCTGTTATTATACATACTACAGAAATAATGAAGATCTAGGCTACTGTAGGAGCATAATGGAGTTTCATGCTGGAATTCAGTTAGTGTGTGCCCTTGCAACCTAATGTTATTGGCTGCATTACTCACTGTCTATATGTGTCTCACACATACAACCTCCCCCCATTGGTCTCCCAGTAATCTCAAACTGTTACAGGTCCCAAAATCCCACTGCACCTTTTGAGCACGGTGTTTATTTTCTATTATTGGCAAGTTTGCAATGAGTCTTGTGATAGGATATTTTTTTTTGGCTGTACATGGCTTTTGTGTATTTATGTACACATAACACTGTGCAACTGCCGCCTTATCCCAGCTATTATCTAGTACTGACTCGGCAAAGCTTGTCTAAATGCTACCATCTGCTCCCTCTGATAAACTCCCTTTTTAGATTTTTTCCTCCTACATGGGATCAGAGAATAAGTTAGAAACCTCTTTATTTAAAGGGATACTGTCATGTTTTTTTCTAAACACATCAGTTGATAGTGCTGCTACAGCAGAATTCTGCACTATTCAAAACTAGCAAACAGATTTTTTAATATTTAATTTTGAAATCTGACATGGGGCTAGACATATTGTCGGTTTCCCAGCTGCCCCCATTCATGTGACTTGTGGTCTGATAAACTTCAGTCACTCTTTAGGGCAGGGGCACACGGGCTGATTCGGGGAGATTTAGTCCCCTGGCGACTAATCACCTCTTCTTTGGGGTGACAATCTCCCCGAACTGTCTTCTCCCTGCCTTCCGCTTGCTAAACTTGTGGTGCTTCGATTTCCAAAGTCGCCCGAAGTTTCCTCGTGAGGCAACTTCAGGCGACTACGGAAATCGAAGCGCCGCGAGTGTATTGCCACAGGCGTTTTCTCATTAAAACTGTGTACTGCTAGTTTGTAGTGATATTACCCCCTCCCTTTCAACCCAGCAGCCTAACAACAGAACAATGGGAAGGTAACCAGACAACAGCTCCCTAACACAAGATAACAGCTGCCTGGTACATCTAAGAGCAACACTCAATAGTAAAATCCAGGTCCCACTGCGACACAATGAGTTACATTGAGTAGAAGAAACAACAGCCTGTCAGAAAGCAGTTTCATCCTAAAGTGCTGGCCAGACAAAATGACCTGAGATACACCTACACACCAATATTACAACTAAAAAAAATACACTTGCTGGTTCAGGAATGAAATTTTATATTGTAGAGTGAATTATTTGCAGTGTAAACAGTGTAATTTAGAAATAAAAACTACACTCTGACCTCTGACCTGATTCCTCTTATTTAAATTGTTTTTTTTTCCTGCTTTTAACTGCCGCTTCAATTTCTGCTTTCAGGTATACCCAGAGCTGCAGATTACCAACGTTGTTGAAGCCAACCAGCCGGTGACAATCCAAAATTGGTGCAAGAAAGGACGAAAGCAGTGCAAGAGCCGCACTCACATTGTGGTCCCCTACAGATGCTTAGGTAGGTTGCATGGTTGAAAAAGACCAATCACTCTCCAACTCGTGTGTTTGGCTGTGCAGGTAGGACACCCAAAGGTGCATGTAAAAGGGGTGCTTTCTTCAAGCTCACGTTCCAAGTGCACCTGGTGTATTTAACTCTTTTGATGTGGGGTGGAGGTGGATTCCTGATGAACGTTGTGAAAATACTGTACCATGATTATGTTTTCCCTGTCCTTATGCCTGTGGGTTTACTATATCTTTATAGTATTCATTGCTGCCTTCGTTTTCAGCTCACTGCTTTCAGACTCACTAACCCCTTTCATTTATTGTTATTCATTATGTCTTGCTTTGTACTGCGCTCAGCACTTTCTCAAGAGTAAAGCTGAAATACATACAGGTATGGGATCCGTTATCGGGAAAGCTCTGAATTACAGAAAGGCCGTCTCCCATAGACTCCATTTTATCCAAATAATCCAAATTTTTTAAAATGATTTCCTTTTTCTCCGTAATAATAAAACAGTAGCGTGTACTTGATGCAGACTTAGCTATAATTCATTCTTATTGGAAGCAAAACCAGCCTATTGGGTTTATTTAATGTTTACATGATTTTCTAATAGACTTAAAGAGATACTGATACCAGAAATTAGAAACATGAATTGTAGTAGAGTTCGGGGCAAAACCAATTTTTGACACCCATACCGCATGTTTTCCCACTGCCCAATCTGACCAGCAACCCCATCCATAACCCCATCTTTAACCATCTGACCACCATTAAACAGGAAAGGCTGTTGCTGCAAACCGGAAATGGCAGAAGTGGGTGGGGGTCACAAAAAGTTTTAAAAATGAGGGTAAAATATAGATATTATAACATCAGATAAGAAATATAGATGCAACCTGCAGTCCCACACCCAAAAATCCTATCCGCAACCTGCAGGGTACCCACTTTTTTTTTCTTCTAGTAACCCGCTGCAGGACAAATTTATTTACATAAATATATTTTTATGCCTTCCATGATCTCCTGGTGGAGGCCGGTGCTGAAATGCTGGAATCACTCATCCCCTTTCATTTTAAAGGAGAAGGAAAGGCTAAAATTAAGTAAGCCTTATCAGAAAGGTCTATATAAATACACCAGTAAACCCTCAAAGTAATGCTGCTCTGAGTCCCCTGTCAAAAGAAACACCACATTTCTTTCCTTCTATTGTGTACTCATGGGCTTCTGTATCAGACTTCCTGTTTTCAGCTTAAACCTCCAGGGCTAGGGCTTGAGCATGCTCCGTTTGCTCCTCTCTCCCTCTTCTCCTCCCTTTTCTCCCATCCCTGCTGTAATCTGAGCCCAGAGCTATGAGTGAGCACGGAGAGACTCAGGCAGGAAGTGATGTCACACCAAGCTAATATGGCAGCTGCTATCCTAAACAAACAGAGATAGTATAGTCTTATAGTTTGCACTGTTGTGGCTAATCTATTGGCAATAATCTGCTTCGGTAGCTTTCCTTCTCCTTTAAGCAACATAAATGTGCTCATTTTGATAGAATCCTCTCAAAATCATGCATGACCACCTTTCTGTCTATAATTGCTGCTTGTTTTCCACAACCCCACATAGAAGTACTGCTAACTGTAATTACCATTATCTGAAAAGGGCAGCTCTTTATTATTAATTAACCACTTGGTACGTGCAGGTCTCTGAAGCCTGTTTGTGCACGGGTTATTGTGCCATGTGTAGTGCTTCTCCATCATGCAGTGAGTGGCACCGTGACTCATTTACTGGCTCCGGGAAGTGGAAAAAAGATTTTCACACAGTGTATGCTTGAAGGACTGGATTTTAAAATAGTTTTTTTTTTCTCAGCGATGCTTTTGTACTGCAGTCATTTCTTTTATAAACATTGGGATCTTGACATTTCATAAATGTATCAATTTAAATCCTATATTGTTATTATTCTTGATATCGTGCCAACTAGTGATGGGAAAAATGTGCATTAAAGTCAATGGTTATTTTGACGTGCGACAATTTTTTTTGACGTGCTAGATTTTTTGCCTGCGAATTTTGACTGCAGTTCCGCAAATTAATTTGCTTGCGGCGAAACGCGGAAATTTGTTGCAAATTTGTGTCTGGCAAATTTATTCCCCCATAACTAGTGCCAACATATTCAGTAGTGCTGTAAAATTGAGAATAAAGTATTGGTAATGTTACATGATCAAGGTGAGAGGAATTTAAGGCCTTCTAGTTAATTCTGCATCAAGGGAGTTGCCTCACGAGGAAAATTCGGGGGACTTCGGAAAACGAATCGCCACGTGATTAGCACCGGTGATTTCTCATTTTAGCCAGCGCAGAGTGAGGGAAGGGGTTCGGGGAGATTGGTCGCCGCAAAGACGAGGCGATTAGTCACGAGGCGACTAAATTTCCCCCGAAACGCTCAGTGTGACCTTACCCTAAATCTCTAGTAGGGATTCACTGAATCTAGGATTCGGTTTAGGATTCAGCCTTTTTCAGGATTTTTTTAATTTTTGCAGGATTATTTTTTATTTTTGCAGGATTTGGATTGGGCCGAATCCAAGTGCCTGGCCAAACCAAATCCGAATCCTTAAAATCACATGACATCTTATCACATAAACAAGCAAATTACATTTTTGTAAAATATTTTTAACCATTCCTTGCACTAATTCACATATGCAAAGTAGGGTTCGGATTCAGTTTTGGATTCGGCCGAATCCCAAAATAGTGGACTCATGGCATCCCTAGTGTCAGATCTCATTGTATATTTAGTGCTGTGTGTTTAGTCTGGGACAGGGCGGAAGATGGGTGTATATCTACTGCATGCATCATTATGTGGAGCTGATAGGGAACTTTCATATAGCTTCACCAGCAAAGAATTTCCTTTAGTAAGCTAAATTCAGCCAGAGTATATTATTGCATAATGGATTTTGTTGTACTTGGTTCCTGCCCTATTTTGCATTGCTTTCCTTTTGCAATCCCTGGAGAGACAGGTAGGAAACAGTCTGAAGTCTTTACATAATTACGTATACCATCTGAATAGCACTGTGGTTCATTATTTTCATTTACTTGCCCTTTGGTTGCATGCTGTCCCTCCAACCTTCTACACTTGCAAAACCTAATTACCTTCCACGCATCTGTTCAACTGCCTGTTTTGCTGAAGAGGAGCAACGCAACCTCTCCAGTCCCTGATGAGCCATTATAGATAAATATATTGATCTTCATTTTACTTCCCTTTAAAGCAAGCAACATGGTTAACGTAACCGGACTTCTGGTAAGTGTCCCTCTCGTGGAGACGACCCAAACAGTTGACATTTACCTGCTCAATGTTTTTATTTCAAGCCGGCTTTGGAAGAGCCAATTATCTAATGGATTTCTTTTTAGCAATGTTTCCATCATCGTGAGAACATAATGGGAGCCTTGTCTAGTAAAAGGGAGCAGAAGCCATTCCAACAGCTGTGTCTCCGGCACAAATCAATTGCAAAAAGATCTTCCATTGTGCTCTGTTTCATTAATTAGAATGTTCTGTAACCCGTTGGGCACAAGTAGCACTTTATTTTAGTAGTAGGTACAGATACTGGTATGGCATCTATTATGCAGAATGTTTGGGACCTGGGGGTTTCTGGATAATGGATCTTTCTGTAATTTGGATCTCCTTACGTTTGTTACTAGAGAATCATGAAAACATTAATGAATAAATCAACCCAATAGGCTGATTTTGCACATTTGGATTATTTGATTACAATGGGAGGCAACCTTTCCATTATTCTGAGCTTTCTGGATAACAGGGTTTCCAGATAACAGATCCCATACCTGTACCCGTATGCTTAATATGACCTTTATTGTCCATCAAATATTCCACCCTGTGCTGGAAAGTCAAAGCACCTACTTTCCATGATGCCACCACATTTATTTAGGGCCCAGTGTCTCCTCTTAAACTGAGCAGATTGAAGGTGCCCTTTCTGACCAAATCAGAAGCTTACCTGACCCTCTACGACAGGCTTCCTGATTAAAGGGATACTGTCATGGGAAAAAAATGTTTTTCGAAATGAATCAGTTAATAGTGCTGCTCCAGCAGCATTCTGCACTGAAATCCATTTCTCAAAAGAGCAAACAGATTTTTTTATATTCAATTTTGAAATCTGACATTGGGCTAGACATTTTGTCAATTTCCCAGCTGCCCCAAGTCATGTGACTTGTGCTCTGATAAACTTCAATCACTCTTTACTGCTGTACTGCAAGTTGGAGTGATATCACCCCCCTCCCTCCCCCCAGCAGCCAAACAAAAGAACAATGGGAAGGTAACCAGATAACAGTTCCCTAACACAAGATAACAGCTGTCTGGTAGATCTAAGAACAACACTCAATAGTAAAAACCCATGTCCCACTGAGACACATTCAGTTACATTGAGAAGGAAAAACAGCAGCCTGCCAGAAAGCATTTCTCTCCTAACGTGCAGGCACAAGTCTCTTTTGAGAAATGGATTTCAGTGCAGAAGTCTGCTGGTGTAACACTATTAACTGATGCGTTTTGAAAAAAACACGTTTTCTGATGACAGGATCCCTTTAAGGTTGCCACCTGTTCATTTTGAGCCAAAAAACACTGTTTTTGAAAGGAGTGTCCAGTTCAAAAGCTCCTACCTGGTTTTTAGGAGTTGAAAACACATTACATTGATCCACACAACACGTGATGTCATAGACCCAACCACAATGTCATTACCCTGTCCCTGATGTCACATCTCCACCCCCAGCATCACCACCCTCCCCCCCTCAACATCAACAGACCACCTCCTCTGTCTGGCTTTTACTGCTGGAAAATGTGGCTACGCTATCCCCAAAAGATCTTTGCAGGTACGGTCTTTTTTCCCTGACTCATTAAAAACAGCATCAGTCTGATCAAAAGTCATAATTTTGTGTATTTTAAATGCACAAACCAATACACAATCAAAATACATTTTTTGTAATAACAGACATTTTTGTGACTTGTTAAAGCAACATAAATCTTCGTGTTCTGCCCTGCCCTAGTGAAGTTTTCAATAAAGCTCTGCTCACATCCCATAAACACTAAAAACTGGAAGCACCGAAAGGAAACCCACAAAGACACAGGGAGAACAAGCAAACTTCTTGTAGGAAGTTCCCTGGCTGGAATTGAACCTTGGACCCCAATGCTGCAAGTCATCAATGCTTTCTGGTCTTTGAAAAGTCTTTATAGATGGTAGGGAAAGCCCTGCATCATTATAATATATATAAGTTCATCTAATTGTTCAACAACTTGTGCTATACAACACACACTCTGCTGCTGTTCCTTTCTAAACTGATGTCACATTCAGGTTCCTCAGTCATAGTTTGAGACCCTAAACGGTTAATCTTAGTGTAAATATCAGTGTTTTCCCATACTGTATCATGTTCCAGTAATGAGAGAGATAAAAGGAACAATTACAAAGGTACTTACCCCCTGCAGTTACAGTCATTGTTTTCCATCTGTTGGAAATCACAGCCTCTTCTGAAGAACGTCATTCCTCATCTTTTTTGGATGATTTATCTTTTCTGAGAAGCGTCTAAGGCTAGGGGCACACGGCGCGATTTCGCCGCGATTCTGCGCTAAGCGAGTTGTCGCTGCGTTTTTTAAGCCGAAATAGCTTTGCTAACTTTGGCGCTGGCGTCAATGCAAATCGCGGCGAAATCGCTGCGCTAATTCACACGCGGCGATTCGTTTTCTATTGTCGTCCGAAGTTGCCTCGCTGGGCGTTTCCGGGCGACAGTAGAAAAAGAATTGCCGCGTGTGAATTAGCGCAGCGATTTCGCCGCGATTTGCATTGACGCCAGCGCCAAAGTTAGCAAAGCTATTTCGGCTTAAAAAACGCAGCGACAACTCGCCCAGCGCAGAATCGCGGCGAAATCGCGCCGTGTGCCCCTAGCCTAACAGAAGAAAATGCATTGCCTTCATAGAGACAAGGGTTTTATAGAACACAGAGCAGGGAATACGAAGATAGTAGTACAGGTATGGGACCTGCTATCCAGAATGCTTGGGATTTCCAGATAAGGAATCTTTCTTTAATTCAGAAACCCTATACTTTGTCTACTAAAAATCATTTAAACATTAAATAAAGGCAATAGGATTATTTTGCCTCCAATAGGGCTTAACTATATCGAAGTTATCAAGTGCAAGGTATTGTCTTATTACTACAGAAAAAAAGCAAATCCTTTTTAAAAATTTGAATTATGTGTTTAAAATGGAGTCTGTGGGTTTAAAGGCTTTCTGTGTAATGGGTTTCCAGATAACAGATCCTACACCTTCACAGAAATAAATTCAATCGCATTGAATATTACATTACACATTTTAAGAGATCACAGGAGGTCCCTGCCTTGCAGAGTCAGTTTATCTATAAAATCCGAAAAGAAAAAACTCGAACTTTTAGAGATTTATTATACCCTGAGGCTGAATCTGAAGTCTGAAATCGAAAATCCAGCATCTTAAGGTGGCCATAGACGCAAAGATCTTTTCCCCGATATGCCATTAACGAGCATGGCTATATCGGGGGTAATCTGATTGTTCAGACGTATGGCTGAACGATCAGATTACGATGTGCTATGGGCTCCGGCGGGATCGGTCGGGTCAAAATCAAACCTGACCGATCGACCAAAAGACCGATCTCTGCCGGACGAAAGATGACGGCACTCCCCACACACGATACGAAAATCGTACGAATTCTTGATTCCTACGATAGGATCTGTGTGTCTATGGCCACCTTTAGACCTTTCAAGGTTGTATATAATTCATTAGGAGTGGTCTGAGCTGGATTAAGACTGAAAAATTCTACTAGTTCAGGCTTTTAGGGGCAAAACTCAGGAAAATTCGGGCTTTACAGGAAAAAGCCCTGAAAAAATCTGGATGTTGGGGGGGAAAAAAATAAAAAAAATGTAGATCTCGATTTTATTGAGTTTTTCCCAGATTAGTAATAAATAAGATCAAATCGTGGATTCTTGTTTGTTTGGACTTTTTTAAGTAAAATAATCAGAAAAATTTGGATTGTGATAAATAACCCCCCGTGTGGATGGGTACACAAACTGATATCTTACTAGATCTCTTACTAGATCATGTTTATAGATCACTCTATAGCTTGCTGCCACCCAAAGAAAAGGCTAGATTATCACTGTTATCATATTTATTCCCTACTGTTCTGTTTGGGCCCTCTCTGCTTCTCCTTCCACTCATTCAGCCTGGTTGTTAGGTATGTATAACCAGGTAGCAATTTATGGTCAAAGTTAGAGAGACATAGAATAAGTTGTTGCCCCTGGGAAATCGTGGTTTAACCACATTATTGCAAAAGTGCATACAAAGTCATTTTCAAGTTATTCGGTGGTTAAACTGTTTTAACCTTGGAGATTCCCATTAGCTGCAATTAAAGGGTATGTTGGGTACTTTTGGCTACTGGGGGCATCTTTAAGGCACAGATCGTTGGCTTTGGCCTGGTAGAGAAGCCCTAACATTACAGTTACATTACAGCCACATTTCTAGCCTTGTTCTCTGTTGAGGTTTAGTTGTGCCTTAAAGTACATTTCATACTAATTTACTGGAAAGAGCTTATGGGAGAATGTTATAAAAACTGGTCGTGGAAAATATACTAATAGAATGTCTTTATGGAAAATGCTGTTACTGTAACAAACCCATAAATCCACATGCCTTCAAGCAAGTCGTAAACAAGGGCAGCACTGTGGGCATTGCCAGCTTGGAGCGCCGGGGGCCCTTGTGCTGGATTGAGATAAAGTGCACTATGTTAGAGTCCTGCAGCGGGTCGGGTACCTGCGGGTTACCTGCAAAAACCTGCGGAACCCTGCGGGTTGCAGAGATTCGAGAGCGGGCATAGACCTGGGTCAGCGGTTCTCTGGGTTTGTGTGTCGCAGGTCTTCTCAATAGCAAGTTTCACTCCTTTTTTTCTGATCACGTCTACTTCCAGTGATGTCACTTCCAGTTTACAACGAGGGCATTACCTGTTTTACTTGTTTTTTTCTGATCACGCCAACTTCTAATGACGTCACTTCCGGTTTACGATAGCACTTCCTGTTTCTTGATGGTCAACGGGTCACCGATCGGGTTGCGGATAAGGGACTTGGGGGGTCGGGTAGCGGGTTCATGAGTATGCAGTATGCAGGTTACGGGTCGGGTTCGGGTTTAACAAATTGGTTCTGTGCAGGACTCTACACCTTGTAAGTCCATTTTTACAACTCCTCTTAGGAAGTGTATTATGGTATGGGATCTGTTTTCCAGAAACCTGAATCATAGAATCCATCCAAATAATCCAAATTTTGAAACATTATTTCGGTTTTTCTCTGTAATAATAAAACAGTAGCTTGTACTAGATCCCAATTAAGATATAATTAATCCTTATTGGAAGCAAAGTCATCATGTTGGGTTTAGGTATGTAGTTCCAAATGACGGAAAGATCCGGTATCCTGGGAAAACCCCAGGTCCTGAGCATTCTGGATAACAGGTCCCATACCTGAATTGCAAAATGCATATTTTTCATTCTTTGTTTTGTACAATCTCAATTAATGACTCTTATTACATATGATTCGCATGTAATGTGTCGGCCTGGATTCTGGATAAACTGGGCATGATTGTCCATCTGTTCATTCCTCTATGGCAGCTGGAGCCCTTACTGTTTTCTATGGAGAAATCGTCAACCCTTCATACTGCAACTGCCACCAAGGATGCGTTGCGGTTAAAAATAAACCTGATGTAGCAGCAACATAAATATTGGCCAAATGACAGCTAGAACGGCTTCCTTCTCTTGACTATTTTCCTGTTGTAAGTGAATTGCTGTCTACCTCTAGCTAGAATGGCTTGTTATGCTTGTTGGTGGCAGAGCAAAACTCCTCCATCTGCTCGTACAATTGCCTACATCTTTCTGTGACCAACGCCCGTCCCCTGGCAAGATAATAACCAGCTTTGCCCGGAGGTATGACAGTGGCATTTCCAATTGAGCCTCCCAATGGAAAATTTAGCATTTGGGTTTGTCTAATTACTTGACATGTAGGAAATTACACTTGTCAGGTTTAGCACGGTGCCCATAAGAGACGATTCAGAAGATAAAACATTTAAAGAACCATGTGAATAAGTGCTTCCTAAATTGACATAATCATAAGCATTAAAATGTTTGATTTAGTAGACATGTCATTCTGAGTCAGTAGGTAAGTCTTAAATCCTGATGGTCCTCTGTCTTCATTTAGTGATACCCAGCAAAAATAAGAGCAAGTAGATTTGAATTTAAGGGACTTTGATCATTTACTTGCATACTGTTCCATAGACATCGGGTCATTTATTAGACTTACCGGTGCTATGGTTCACAGCTTGGTATGGTAGATGATGATGATGTCAACATGCTGCTGTTGGACAGGTTTCAAAGCAAAATTATGTTGATAGCTGCCTGTCCAACATCTCATCCCAAAGTCAAGGGTATTAATATGAATTTGGTCCTCCCTTTGGGACTGAAGACTTTCCATTAGATGGTTGGACATTGTTGGTGGGATTTGCCTCCATTCATACACAGAAGATTGGTGTGAGAATTCCTGATGGTCCTGTGGTGGTGTGGCAGGCGCCCACAGCTACCTTCTTTGTCGTGCACTGATCCGGAATAACGTGCTTCAGTGTTTTGACGCAAGCGTTGCATCTTATGTCATCTCGCATTGTTGCGATCCATCTCCATAGTTCCTGGATGTGTTTATACTGTTCTGATCTTGTTCCTTAACCTTTGCTAGTCCCTGATTTCTGCTACTTTGCTACCTGTATCGCCTCTGCCTGTTTACTGACCATTCTTTGGATTCTGATTTTGTACTGCGCTACTGACCTGTGACCCCCAGCTATGATTCCTGATTTTGTACTGCACTGCTCGTTTTGTTAGCAACCCGGCCTAACCTTCCAACTACGTTCCTTGTTCACCGGCCTTCCAGTACCTGTTTGATTCCCTTGTCTGTCCAGAACTCTTCTCCTTGGTCCTCTCACTTTATGACCTGCCGGCATCCGAGTAGCAAAGGGCTCCTCCCAAAGCAAATGGCAGCTGCTATAGCCAGAAGTGTGAGCCGGGACCTTGGGGTTTGTTCTGGGTTTTGGGCTACCGTACTTTGCAGTTGGCTGCTGATTGTGGGTATTAGGCCCCGCTCTTATCGGCATTCCAGTGGGTTAAGTCAAGATCTTTCACTTCCATTTCGGCAGACCAATTTTGTATGGACCTTGTACATAGAAACATTTAGGTGCTGAAATGGAAAAAGGCTTTTCCCAAACTGCTGCCACAAAGTAGGAAGTCCAGTACTGTCAAAAATGTCAGCAGTTATTGATGTGGCTTAAATAGTCAATTGCAATCATTAGAAGAGATGTCCGGTATAGTTGTGATGGCTGGTTGGCCATCTTGCTAATGATGATGTTGTGTTATTGGCTTTTTTTCTGCTCAGTGGAATTGATCATCATCATTTATTTATAGAATTGATGCAGTGAAACACTAATGTACAACAATGTAGATAACTGTATAAAGATGGAAATCAAAGTGTGCCTTGGTATGCAAATGATACCTTCTTTATGAGCTTTTAGGTTTTCACACATCAAACTTGGGGAAAGTTGGCTCAGATGGAGTCATCTATAAAAGAAAATGCCTCTGTCTGCAGATCACCTGCTGCCATTTTGGGTCCATGGGTTCTCATTCCTGGTGACAATTTGCCAGCTTGGAAGCATAGTTGGGAAAAATTTTTTATGCTGGCTGGTCTGTGAGCGAAGGTGCATCTAAAGCTGGTCGCAGACGCAATGATCCGATCGTACGAATTAACGCACAATCGGACTTCCCCCATCTCCCGACCTGCCACTAACCATTCCGATCAAATAAAGTACAAAAGAACAGATCAGCAGATGTTTTGCCCCCTGACAGCAATCGTACGAAAGTTATGTCCGACAAAAGCTAGTCTCCCTCTGAAAATCGTACGATCGGCAATACATGCAGAGATATTACCCGCAGCCGACAGAAATCTTTAAACTTGTCCGATCTCCGCCGGATGAAAAATGTCGGGACTCTCCACATACGGTCCGTAAATCATACAAATCCTCGGATTCATATGATCAGATCTTTGCGTTTATGGCCAGCTTAAGAGAAGAAAATGCTTGACCCCATGTTGGTTGTGGATGATCAGTAAGTTTGAGGTTTTTTTTGTTTTGAGACACCTCCATGTTAATCAGTTTCCGACTCCCTTTTAAGAAATACCAAATTTTTGAAAGCAGGGGACCCATAGCCGTTCCTATTGGCCGAGATAGGAAGCCTGTCCAGACATGGAAGTATTTTTCCATATCTTGATATTTTCATTTCCCATGTGTTGGAACTTCCATGTTGCTTGCCTCCCGGATACCAAACTTAACAGACAAAAAGAGAACAAAAGCACTGTATGTTTTTGACCACAGGGTTTAGTTTTGCTCCTGTGATTGTTATTTCTCTTTCTGAACCTGTGGTGTATAGATGCTGCTCAATGGATGGGTTCCATGCTGCAACATTCCATGTTTAAACGTTTGTTTTTCCGTCATTACCCCGTGTCCCTCAGTATCAAGAACGACTCATGCTGAGATTAGGCTTTCAGTGTATTTTTATCTCACCAGTCTAATCCTCCTGTGCCTAAGAGATCAAAGGGATTTCTCATTACTTACTATGAATATCTGCTTGTTTGTGCACTGCCTTTTCTGTGGGGACTCATCCATTACTTTGATGCCTTTCCTGGAGACCTACTTTGTAAAGTGCAAATCCAGGTTCATCCTTGTACATCTATTGCTAGCCTTCCTTTATCTTGTAATGAGGGTAGTATATTAGCTGGGCATAATATGTTAAAGCATTTTAAGGGGCCAGTATATTTTCCTGAAGAATGATGCTGAATTAAATTTATGGTGTCTCTCTTCACGGTCCATAAGGAATGTTAAGTGACTGTTTTTGCAGTATTGCACTTAGCACCAGGGCTATGGAGTCAGTACACGACATGGAAAACGCCATGCAACGCCATGCAACAACTCAACATTTTGTAAGATGCTGCAAAATCTGATCCCCCTAGGCTACAGTTGGATCAGATAAAGTCGATGGAGTCTTTAATTCATGCATTTACAGCCCAACAGTCAATGTATTACAATGAGGAAAAAAAAGGCTTTCCGACATCTGTTTTAAGACGCAGCATGGTGTTCACATCCGACGGTCGTGTCAAATGTAGTTTATGCATCAGATTTCTCTGGCAGTCCCATTATATTTTGACTAGTGATGTGCGGGTCGGGATTTTCCTGACACACACCTGCCCTCCCACCGCCCGAGCCGAAGTTACGAAAACGCAACATGCTAAGGTTTTCATCACTTCCAAAGCTCAGAAATGAAGCTCAAAAATGAAGATGGTGCCTACTTTTGGGAACGTACCAAAGGACTTCTGTCTACGAAGCTGACGCACTACCCTATTGGCCATCCAAGCCTGTATTTGTACTTGTATTTCTATTTACATTGCAATTTAAATTTATAAGTAGTGGGAGTCTGTACATTTGTACCGAATCCATCTCCGACTCCAGGAACCCAAAATTGCTTCCGACTTCACAGCTTTGCTTAGTCCCTGACCTTGATTTCTGCCAAGCTGGCCATGCCTCCAATTATGCTATTTGTAACTGTGGCATATTACTGGTCTATGTAGAGTATTTTGTGTAGATGAATAGGTGTTCTGCCGGTGGAATGCCTCCGGTGCCACCTGGGTTGCAATAACCTAAACCATTTGCATCCACAGACAAATATGTTATGCTGTAGAGGTGTTACTAGTAGAGATTAGTGGATCTCGTTGAATTAGATGGAGGACTGATGTTGCTGTCTTTAGGTGATTCTGTTGCTTTTCTATGGCTTTATGAGCCGCTTCTAAACAAGTGCTCATGGGCTTGTCCCAAGTCTTCTGCACTGATCCAGCTTTATAGTGGTAGGTGGGTGAGAAATCCCCATATAAGTTGTACTGACGTGCTAAAATGCAGGTGTTTCTGTCTCACAGATTGCTGGGTGCACTTTACAGGACGACTCCTAAGCCTTGTTGATGTGTCAGCAGCTGCTATGGCTTTTATGGTTTATTTTACAACACTCCATTACACAAGCTGATTTATAGCCTCATCTTTGAATATTCATGCTCTGAAGTTGATGACCTTACATTGTGTGGCCCCTTTAAAATTCTGCTGTGCTTTAAAGTTGCTTTATGCTGAGAGATATAATATTTATTGCTGGAATGGGGGTATGAGTTATTTCAAGCATTTTTCCATTAAACAATTTAAAGGAGAACTAAAGCCTTAAAGTAAATAGACTATTCTGTATTTTTTTATAGCATACTTACTGTACAATTCACAGAGACCTGTGTCAGGTCGGGTACCTGCTGGTACTCGCAAGTGGACTGTCCAAGGGTACCCTGCTTGGGTATACGGTTAAAGTGTGGATGTGTTCCCTCCCTCCCCACCCCAACGATAAGGCTATTTTTTGTTTCCAGGGTCAAGTTGTGGTAAATCTCACAATCAAATTCGAATTGGTGGTTTAAAATTCGATTTTTGGAGTTTTGACGAAATTAGAATTAAATTAAATTTAAATTAGAAAATTCAAATTTACCATTCAAACCTTAGTAAATCTGCCCCTTAGAGTTTTTCTTGAAAACTTTTCACCACGCGACCGAGTGGCTTCTTGAGTTCAACTGAAGTGGAAGGGAATTCCCTAGGGTTTAAATGCCAGGGAATTGTTGAACTGAGGACGCCACTCGGATGTTCGGTTGTTCTTGTTAGAAGAGTGTCATGGAGGCTCACCATAAATAACATGAGGGGCCTATTTTGGGTCCCCTTCTTTATGGTTAGAATCCATGTTTTAATGAGTTTGCAAAAAATGTGTCCAGGCATTATACATTATGTAGAGTTATGGTACATTTTCTTATGTTTGATGTTACTTCCCTTTTAAAGAGATTATTAGTTTTTCTTTGAAGTCTGTGACAGAGAGCGCCAAGCCCCACAGCAGATTTCAGCACAAGATTTAAGTGCTCTTTTATCTCACCGTAAATGACCAGAGATGGAATGGCAGATGTCTCGGAGGGAAGATGCCAGCAACAGGTTTCTGAGCAGCTGTGCAGTGGTGTCCCATAATGACATTGCCTAACATGGCCTTGATCAATGAGTGCGGGAGGTTCTTTACTGGTGACCTGAAAGTATCAGGAACCCTAAGTTCCTCACGGTCAGTCTAATATTTGCAATTTACTCCCTGATGATCTTGTTGGTCCACCTACATTATTATGACATTCAGACTGTGTTCGACCAACTTAAAATTTCATGAAACGGTTCACTTATTAATGCTGATACACTTGAAACTTTAACGTTTACCATGTTTGGCTCCAGTCCTTAAGAGGGATATAAATGAGCTGGAGAGAGTGCAGAGACTAAGTGCAACTAAACTGGTTAGAGGGAGGGAAGACTTAAATTATGAGGGGAGACTGTCAAGGTTGGGGTTGTTTTCTCTGGAAAAAAGGCGCTTGCGAGGGGACATGATTACACTTTACAAGTACATTAGAGGACATTATAGACAAATAGCAGGGGACCTTTTTACCCATAAAGAGAATCACCGTACCAGAGGCCTCCCCTTTAGACTAGAAGAAAAGAACTTTCATTTGAAGCAACGTAGGGGGTTCTTCACAGTCAGGACAGTGAGGTTGGGGAATGCACTGCCGGGTGATGTTGTGATGCTGATTCAGTTAATGACTATAAGAATGACTTGGATGATTTCTTGGACAAGAATAATATCAAAGGCTATTGTGATGCTAACTCTATGGTTAGTATAGATATCGGTATATATAACTTATGTCAGAGTATGGAAGTGTCAGTGTGTGTATGGATGCTGGGTTTTATTTGGGGGGGTTGAATTTGATGGACTTTGGTCTTTTTTCAACCCAATCCTATGTTATAGAATAACGTATTCTAAGCGTTTCAACTTTTATTTTTTTTTTATAGTTCTTGAATTATTTTCCTTCCTCATCTGACTATTTCCAGCTTTCAAATAGGGGTCACTGACCCCAGCAACTAAAAAAAAAACACAAATGTACTGTGTTATTGTTA